>NC_072431.2:68505000-68782500 GCF_028878055.3 Symphalangus syndactylus | reverse complement strand
ACCACTACGCTCGGCTAATTTTTGTATTTTTAGTAGAGGTGGAGTTTCACCATGTTGGTCAGGCTGGTCTCGAACTCCTGACCTCGTGATCTGCCCGCCTCGGCTTCTGAAAGTGCTAGGATTACAGGCATGAGCCACCGCGCCCGGCCCTGATCTTTTATCTAAGCATATCCTCAGTCAATGTTTTAGGACCCAGTCTTCTGTTCAGCAACGTCGGGGAGAAGGAATAGATGAAGCTGGATGTCTAATTTCTAAATGGCTCTACTTTCAGCTGGCTGGGCCACCTTGAACAAGTAACCTGAGTCTCCATTTCCTCCCCACTTACAAAGGGGGATTGACTAAATCTACCCTGCTGCAAAAGGCTCAAAGAAGCCATTCACTGAAGAAGAAACAGACATTAAACAGTACTCAACCTCATAGGTAGGAAAAGAAACAAAAATCTAAAATAATGAGATACCACGTTTTACAAAAGAGATTAGGCCAGGCTCAGTGGCTCATGCCGGTGATCCCAGCACTTTGGGAGGCTGAGGCAGGCAGATCACTTGAAGCCAGGAGTTCGAGACCAGCCTGACCAACATGGCCAAACTCCGTCTCTTCTAAAACTACAAAAATCAGCCAGGTGTGGTGGTGAGCAACTATAATCCAAGCTATTCAGGAGGCTGAGGCAGGAGAATTGCTTGAACCTGGGGGTGTGCAGGTTGCAGTGAGCAGAGATGGTGCCACTGCACTCCAGCCTGGGCAACCGATTATTCACCACATTTTGGTGACTTAAGTCTAAGATGGGCCCCCTCACTATTGGGCTGGAGGGAGGGTAGATTACTACAACCTTTCAAAAAGGAGATTTCTAAATATATACTTTGTGCTTTTAAAATGTTCATGGCCTTTGATTCAATTAATCCACTTTTATGCACAAAAGACATGAACAGACACTTCTCATAAGAAGACATACAAGTGGTCAACAAACATGTGAAAAAATGCTCATCATCATTAATCATCAGACACATGCAAATCAAAACCACAATGAGATACTATCTCTCACCAGCAAGAATGGCTATTATTAAAAAGTCAAAAAATAACAGAGGTTGATGAGGCTGCAGAGAAGAAGGCATACTTATACACTGTCGGTGGGAATGTAAATTAGTTCATCCGTTGTGGAAAGAAGTTTGGGGACTTATTAAAGAACTAAAAGTAGAACTACTGTTTGACCTGCAATCCTATTACTGGGTATCTACCCAAAGGAAAAGACATAATTCTACCAAAAAGACACATGCACTTACATGTTCATTGCAGCACTATACACAATAGCAAAGGTATGCAATCAACCCAGGTGCCCATAAATGGTGAATTGGATGAAGAAAATGTGGTACCTATACACCACGGAATACAATACAGCCATGAAAAAGAACAGCATCATGTCTTTTGTAGCAACATGGATGCAGCTGGAGGCCATTATCCTAAGAGAATTAACACAGAATCAGAAGACCAAATACTGTATGTTCTCACTTGTGAATGGGAGCTAAATATTGGGTATTCATGGACATAAAGATGGAAACTACAGACACTGGGAATGCCAAAAGGAGGGAGAAAGGAAGGCAAGAGCTGAAAAACTACCTATTGGGTATTATGCTTACTACCTGGGTGATGATTTCAAGCATACCCCAAACCTCAGCATCATGCAATATACCCTTGTTAAAAACCTATATATGTACTCCCCTGAATCAAAATAGAAATTAAAAAGAATCCATTTGTAGAACTCCATGATATGGTTTGGCTGTGTCCCCACCCAAATCTCATCTTGAATTGTAGTTCCCATAATCCTCATGTGTTGTGGGAGGGACCTGGTGGGAGGTAATTGATTCATGAAGGGAGGTTTTTCCCATGCTGTTCTCATGATAATAAGTCTCATGAGATCTGCTGGTTTTATAAAGGACAGTTCCCCTGCACATGCTCTCTTGCCTGCCGCCACATAAGGCATCCCTTTGCTCCTCCCTCACCTTCCAACATGATTGCGAGGCCTCCTCAGCCATGTAGAACTATGAGTCCATTAAAACCTCTTTTTCTTTATAAACTACCCAGTCTTGGGTATGTCTTTATTAACAGCATGAGACTGGACTAATACACTCTATCAGAAGGAAATAATCAGAATTGCAAACAAAAATTCACGGGTAGGGTATTTATTGCAACAGAATTTATAAGAACGAAAGAGCAGAGCAAAAATATCGTTAAGTGGGCAACATAATCCCAGTACTTGCTTTATGCCCTACATACAACAACAAATGCTGGATGATTGTGGTAGGTTGCAAAACTAACCACATCCTCCACTATTCCTTCTATATACCCATGACAAGATGGCTTTGAAGCAATTTCCATCAAGAAATGGAGTCTGTTCCCTCATCCCTTGAATATTGGTTGGCCCTGTGACTTGCTTTGGCCAATGGAATGCAGCAGAAGTGAGGCTGTGCCCGTTCCTAGACTAGACTTTTAGCCTTGTATGAATCCTTTCAGTCTCTTGGAACAGTAAGCCCAGGCTAGTCTGTTTGAGGATGAGTCATGTGGCCCTACCAATTGCTAGTTAACCACCAGTTAACCAAATGGATGAGGCCAACCTGGATAGGGAGCTGCTGATAGGAGATGCAGGAATGAATCCAGCCTAGATCAGCCAAGCCTAGTCCAGATCAGAGAACCATCCAGCTGACCTGTAGACTCGTGAGCAATAAAAAATGCATAAGATTTAAGCCACTATATTTTGGGGTAGTTGTTATGCAGCAATTCCTGACTGATACAGGGAAGGTGTTGCCTGGCAACCTTCCCACAACAGGGCCTGTACTAGGCTAGTAGCCTTGCCTCTGCTGCCTTCACTCTCCTGGGGAAGGAAAATTATATTAAGAATCATATTCCAAAATAAAAAAAAATGCATTCACCCATCTTTCACACTCCTGAGAGGGAGGGGCTGTGCCTAATTAATTTCCTTCCTTACTAGGAGCAAATCACAGACCAAGTGCTCAAAACGTGTTTGGGGTTGAGCACATAACTCTGGTGAATGGCATCATTTAAAAAGGCAGCCACATCTACACAGCTGTTGCCTAATAAATTAAAAAAAAAAAAACACTCTGCATCATTTCTAACCATTGTAAAGAGAATAAATAATGCAATTTTTCACTTCTTTACATTTTATAGATGAGGAAACTGAGGCATGAAGACATCTGGTCACCTGGCTGGGTGCTGGCTGCTTTCTTTTGGTCACCGAATACCTGATGGTTGGCTGCCATGGCCCAGCAGCTGAGCAGCAGAAGAGCCCCCTCCCAGATTGCCAGGAGAACCCCACCTCCTCCAGAAAGCTTGAGCATATTCTGCCCAGGAATGAAATAAGTCGCTCTGCTCAGCGACAGGAGTGGCTCTTTTCTGGCAGATAAGATTCTCTGCATGGGGTTCTCATTTCTTGGTGAAAGGTACTCAGAAGCTCTTGGCTCTGATCCCAAAAGGAGGGCCTGGCTGCTCTCCTTGAACAAGGGACAGGGAGTTTATTAAGTGCCCTTGAGAGAGATGTGGTTAACGTGTGCTTTAAACCCCAATTAGTTCCAAATCAAAGTAATTGTTAGAGGCTAAATGGTAAGAAAATCAGAAGCCCTCCCTCCCCCTCCCTAAACAATGTCTGCCTGAATATATTTAAATTCTCCAAATGCAAAGTGATGAATGACAGCAAGCTGCCTTTATGTTCAGGGAAAGATATACACAGCTGCTTACTGAAATTATGAATCAATCTATTATCCAGCAGGCAGATGAGCAGCACTAAGAACATTAATTAACTGAGCATATCTGTGACCCAGATATTTAAAGAGGGAAGCTAAATGCCACTGGGAGTTAGAGGTTCTCCTTTCTGAGGTCTGTTAGGGAGTGAAACAATGAGACCTAGAATGCCAGGACCTGCAGAGGCCACATGGCAGTCCTAAGCCATGCAGGCATGCAGGGCAGGCTGGGGCAGACGAGGAGGGTCCGAGTGGGATTTCCTTTCCAGGGGAAGGTGTTTATCTCACTGAAAATACTGGGTCATGTGCATAGGTTCTGCTGGTCTGGCCAGGGGACCAATACTTGCATCCTTTTCTGAGCAAGTTAGAAGCCAGTACTGTGGTCTGAAGGATGATGGGGCTAGGGTTAGGCAAACAGATCTCACACCTGCTTTTCTACCGTGAGGCAGGCGGGTAGTGAACTCCTGGATCTGCTGTCAACCAAATGTCCAAAGTTTGCCCCAGTCCTGAACCAGGAGCTTTTGTGGTGTTGTCTACCTACCATGACTCCTCATCCCTCATGCTCCTTCCTTGAGGGTCTCTTCTTCCTGTCCTCTGCACATTCAGTAGGCTTTCCTGCCTCTAAGTCTTTGTCTAGGTGTGTTTCTCTGCCTGGAGATGCTACTGATTGGCCTTCCTCTAGAATGTTCTGGCTTCAACTTTCCTAGGCTTCAGTGTGATTCTCTGTCCTGCACAATGTCTTCCAGCCCCCGACCTCTCCTTTCAGGTCTTTGGAGCAAGTGGATGTACGTGCTGCTTTAATGTGTCTCTTCAAGGTGTGGTCTCCTCATTTTGACTATTTTGTTTATTCATTTTCAAGCTGATGGACATTTGGGTTGCTTCCATTTTTTGACTATTATGAATAATGCTGCTATGGATATTCATGTACAATTTTCATAAGAACATATGTTTTCAATTCTCTGAGGTATACACCTAGGAGTAGAATTACTCATCCTTGGGCCATATGGTAACTCTATGTTTAACTTTCTAAGGAACTGCCAAATTATTTTCCAAAGCAGCTGTACCATTTTACACTCCCACCAGCAATGAACCGGGGTTTCAATTTCTCCACATCCTGGCCAACTCATGTTATTGTCTGCTTTTTTTGATTCTAGTCATCCTCGTAGGAGTGTGAAGTGGCCACTGTGGTTTTAATTTGCATTTCTCTAATGACTAAAGATGTTGAGCATATTTTCATTTGCTTATTGACCATTTTATGTCTTCTTTGAAAAAGAAGTCTATTCAAATCTTTTGACCATTAAAAAAAAGGGTTGTCTTCTTATTTTTGAGTTATAAGAGCTCTTTACATATTCTGGATACCAAGACATTTTTCTGACATATGATTTACAAATATTTTCTCCCATTCTGTGGGCTGTTTTTCATATGCTTGATAATGTCCTTTGAAGCATGAAAGTTTTCATTTTTGGTAAAATACAAAGAAGCTGTTTTTTTCTTTGGTTATTTGTGTTTTTGAAGTCATATCTAAGAAACCATTGCAAAATCCAAGGCCATGAAGATTTACCCCTATGTTTTCTAAGAATTTTATAGTTTCATCTCTTATATTTAGGTCTTTGATGCCCTTTGAATTTTTTTTCTATATAGTATAAGGTCGGGGTCCAAATTCACTCTTTTTCATGTGAATATCTGTGTCCTGGCACCATTGCTGAAAAGACTATTCTTTCCCTATTGAATTGTCTTGTCACTCTTGTCAAAAATCAATGGACTATAAATGTGAGGGTTTGTTTCTAGACTCTAAATGTGATTCCTTTGATCTCCATGTCTACCTTTGTGCCATATTATACTGCTTTGATTATTATAGCTGTGTAGTAAGTCTTAGAACTGGGAAGTGTGAGTCTTGCAACTTTGTTCTTTTTCAATACTGTTCTGGCTATTTTGTGTCCCTTGAATTTCATATGTATTTTAGGATTAGCTTTTCCATTTCTGCAAAAAAAAAAAAAAAAAAAAAGGCAGTTGGCATTTTGATAGGGATTGCATTGAATCTCTAGATCAATTTAGGAAGAATTGCCATCTTAACACTCTTAAGTCCTCTAATCCATGAACAGAGGATATCTTTTTTACTTAGATCTTTAATTTCTTTCAATAATGTTTTCTCATTTTCAGTGTACATGTCTTGCATTTTTTTGGCTAAATTTATTCCTAAGCATTTAATCCTTTTTGATGCTATTGTAAATGGTTTTGTTCTCTTAATTCCCTTTTCAGAATGTTCGTTGCCAGTGCAAGTAGTGTGTTTAATACACCTCTGTGATCACACCAACCATCCAGGTACCTTGTGGTCACTCTGAACTGCAGGTTTATGAGTCTCCTTGGTCTTTGCTTTCACAGAGCCAGGGACAGGTGCCAACTGACCACACCCACTGGAGACCTGTGTTCCAACTTTGCCTGGGCCCTTCTCATCTTTTCATTTGCCTCATGTGACTCTCTGTCAGCCAACACCCCTCCAATCCCTGCCAGAGTCTGGATTTTTAAAAATGTGTTCTTCCTCCTCAATCTCCTATCCTGGTGTCCTGGGCCCTTACTGCCTTCAGAGAATATTACTTTCCATTTTGTTGAAAAGTTGTCTCCCTTACTTCTCAAAAACCTGTCTTCCTTCACTCTCATTTCCTTCGGTCTCTGACCCTCTCCCCACTCTGTAGGTACCCTAAGCCATTATTCACTCCTTTCTTTCATTTCTTCAATCAAGCTACAAATACAACCAGATCTCTATGTCTCTAGCCACAGCTCTACTTATCTCTTAATTTGAATTTCCTCTCTCTTATACCTTTAATGCCTTGCAACCTAACTTCTGCCATCGTTACTTTATTGAAATTGCTCTTTTAAAGGTGATCAGGTGATGTGGTTTGAATGTTTGTCTCCTCCAAATATCATGTTGAAATGTGATTGGCCGTGTTGGAGATGGGGTCTGATGGGAAGTAACTGTATCTTGGGGCCATATTCCTTATGAATGGTTTAAGCACCATCCCCTTGGTGATAAATGAGTTCTTGCTTAGTTAGTTAATGCAAGATCTGGTTGTTTAGAAGTCTAGGACCTTCTCACCTCACTCTCTTTTTCCCACTCTTGCCCATTGATGTGCGTGCTCCTGCTTCACCTTTCGCCACGGGCAAAAGCTCCCTGAGGCCTCACCAGAAGCTGAGCAGATGTTGTACAGTCATAAGACAAATAAACCTCTTTTCTTTATAAATTACCCAGTCTCAGGTATCTCTTTAAAACAAGGCAAGAACAGCTTAATAAACCAGGATCTATAAATTATAAACTTCAATTGCTTTTTCTTCAATTACCCCCAGGCGCTGTGCTGAGTACAGTTGATATAACTTCTCCTACATATAGTCACTTTCTTGGAGAGTTTTCCATCCTCAGCACTTTCAATAGAATCTACATGCTAATTTGGCTGTTTGAAACTTCTATCTCCAAACCAAAAATTTCCCTCAATTCCAACTTTGTATATCCAGCTCCCTACTTGACATACCACTTGGATGTCTAATAAGCATTTTAAGTTTAGATGACCCAACTGAACTCATTCTCTTGTGTAACCACCATCACCCATACACTCATCCAGCATCTGTTCCTTCTTGGTAATGATAACTCCATCCTTACAGTTGCTTAGGCCAAACACCTTACTTACCCCTTTCTCTGATCCACCATATTCAATCCATTAGCAAATCATACCCAGATTTCACCTCCACAGCTACCTCCCTGTTCTAAGCCACCTTCCTTTCTTGGTAAGGTTAGTGTGATGGCCTCCTAACTGGTTCCTCAGTTCCCCCTCCTTGTCTCCCTCAGTTTTTTTTTTTTTTTTATCAACACACCATCCAGAGTGACTGCTTTAAAAATACTATATTATTTAAAATCATGTTACTTTACATTGGAGTCAGGGTGTGCCATCTCTCTGCTGAAAATCTTCTGGAGGCTTCCTATTTCACCCAAAATAAAAGTCCAAGATCCTTGCGATGGGTCTTGCAATACAATAATAGCTTTCTGAGCTTCCAGAACTTCCAGCCAAATGTCGTATTTTTTGCTGAGACTTTTCCTTGATCATCTTATTTAATCCAGCCACATGGGCCTGCCTGCTGATCTGTGAACCGTCCATGCCTGCTCCTGCTGAGAGCCTTTGCACTGGCTGTTCCTTCTCTCTTGAATACTCTTCCTTTAGCTATCTTTCTTTTTATATTTTTAAAAATTTTAGATTCAGGGGGTACGTGTGCATATTTGTTACAGGGATATATTGCATAATGCTGAGGTTTGGGCTTCTTCTGAACCCACCACCCAAATAGTAAACATAGTGCCCAGTAGCCACTTTTCAACCCTTACCCTCCTCCCTCTCTCTCTACTCTGGTAGTCCACAGTGTCTATTGTTTCCATTTCTATGTCCAATGTTTAGCTCCCACTTATAAGTGAGAACATGTGGTATTAGGTTTTCTGTTCCTTTGTTAATTCACTTAGGATAATGGCCTCCAGCTACATCTATGTTGCCGTAAAGGATATGATTTCATTCTTTTTTATGGTTGCATAGTGTTCCATGACATATATATATATATCACATTTTCTTTATCCCATCTACTCTTGATGGGCACTTAGGTTAATTCCATGCCTTTGTTATTGTGGATAGTGCTGTGATGAACATACAAGTGCAGGCATCTTTTTGATAGGATGACTCCTTTTCCTTTGGGTAGACACCCAAGAGTGCCTCCTCCAGACTTTTGAATGGCTCACTCTCTCACCTCTTTCAAGTTTCTGCTTAAATGTCATATTCTTTTTTTTCTCTTTTTTTGAGATGGAGTCTCACTCTGTTGTCCAGGTTGGAGTACAATGGTGCAATCTTGGCTCACTGCAACCTCTGCCTCCCGGGTTCAAGTGATTCTCCTGCCTTAGCCTCCACAGTAGCTGGGATTACAGGCGCCCGCCACCATGCCCAGCTAATTTTTGTATTTTTAGTAGAGACGAGTTTTCACCAGGTTGGCCAGGCTGGTCTCGAACTTCTGACCTCAGGTGATCTGCCCACCTCAGCAGATCCCAAAGTGCTGGGATTACAGGCGTGAGCCACTGTGACCGGCCAAATGTCATATTCTTGCTGAGACTTTCCCTTGATCATCTTATTTAAAATTTCACGTCCACCCCTTACTCCCTATCTTTCTCCTTGCTTTACTTCCCTGCAACTTCTATTATCTTCTATTAAGCCATCTATTTTCCTTACCTACCCAGTTTGTTGTTTGGCTCCCTTGGCTAGAATGAGAGTGGCATGAAGGCAGGGGTGTGTTTGCTTAACTTTTTGTTCACTGCTCTATCTCTAGCTCTTAGAAGAATGCCTGGCATATAGTAGGTGCTTGATAAATATTTGTTGACATCATGAATGAATGACATAGTGCTTGCTTTCGAGGTGTTCACAGCTTACTCATTGGAGGCAGGCAAGTAAAAAGGCAATGATAAAATGTGAAATATTGGTAGGAAATACATGGTGGATTCATAAAAGCAGAATAGGATGGGTCCCCATCCAAAAGAGGAAGGTCAAAGAAGGCTTCCCAGAGGAGAAGGCATTGAAATCAAGCCCTGATGGAGTCAGCCAACTAGGCAAGTAAGAGAAAAACAGATCAGACCAGGAATAGGCAGCAGCTGTTTAAAGGCCTGGAGACCAGAGGAAATGCGGTGTTTTGGAGAACCCAAGCATAGCTTTCGACATGATGGAGTACAGAGGTTGGGGAGCTGGGTCTAGTGCAGGTGAGACTCCACTAGATGGAGTCCATCAAGCTTAGGAATCGAGGCTTTCTCATCAAGAGCCATCTGAATTTTAGGCTGACCACACTGTTGAGTGGAGAATGAACTGCAATGAGGATGGAAGTAGAGGGGTGGATGAAGGTCTGAACTCAAGTGTGACAGTGAAGGTTAGAAGAAGACAGATTTGAGAATTCATACAAGTTAAGTAGTTAAGAATTCTTCTTTTTTTTTGAGAAAGAGTCTCACTATGTCGCCCAAACTGTAGTGCAGTGGCGCGATCTCGGCTCACTGCAACCTCTGCCACCTGGGCTCAAGTGATTCTTGGGCCTTAGCCTCCTGAGTATCTGGGACTACAGGTGTGCACCACTGTGCCTGGTTAGTGTTTTTGTGAGTGTGTGTGTGTATTTTTAGTAGACATGGGTTTTCGCTATGTTGGCCATGCTGGTCTTGAACTCCTAGCCTCAAGTGATCTGCCTGCCTTGGCCTCCCAAACTGCTGGGATTACAGACGTGAGCCACTGTGCCTGGCCAATAATTATTCTATCTTACTGGAAAACAGAATCTTTTATCATCATACGCTGACACACTTCACCTTATTATTTTTTTTCTGAGACAGGGGTCTCACTCTGTCACTCAGGCTGCAGTGCAGTAAAGTGATCATAGTTCATTGCAGCCTCCAACTCCTGCACACATGTGATCCTCCTGCCTCAGCCTCCCAAGTAGCTGGGACTACAGGTGCATGCACAACACCCGGTTATTTAAAAAAAAAAAAAAATCATAGAGACAGGGTCTCACTATTTTTCCCAGGCTGGCCTCAAACTCCTAGGCTCAAATGATTCTCCCATTTCTGCCTCTCAAAGTGTTGGGATTACAGGCACCAGCCACTGTGTCCAGGCTGCATTCATCTTTAATAACGCATTTTGTTTTACAGGCTAGTTTGTTTGATATTTAATGAGGTTACCCCAGCTTTCTGCTCTTTAGAATTTGCCTGACATAACCCTTTCCATCTTTTAAATTCAACATTTCACTCTCCTGAGGGTTTTTGTTGTTGTTGTTGTTTTTTTGAGATGGGGTCTGGCTCTGTCACCCAGGCTGGAGTGCAGTGGCGCAATCTCGGCTCACTGCAACCTCTGCCTCCCAGGTTCAAGCAATTCTCCTGCCTCAGACTCCGGAGTAGCTGGGATTACAGGGGCGCCACCATGCCAGGCTAATTTTTGTACTTGTAGTAGAGACGGGATTTCACCATGTTGGCCAGATGGTCTCGATCTCTTGACCTCGTGATCCACCCGCCTTGGCCTCTAGAAGTGCTAGGATTACAGGGGTGAGCCACTGCGCCTGGCCATTTTTTTTTTTTTTTTTTTTTGAGATGGAGTCTTGCTCTGTTGCCTAGGCTGGCGTGCAGTGGCATGATCTTGGCTCACTACAACCTCCACCTCCCAGGTTCAAGCAATTCTCCTGCCTCAGCCTTCCGTGTAGCTGGGATTACAGGTGCATGCTGCCATGCCCAGCTAATTTTTTGTATTTTAGTAGAGACGGGATTTCACCGTGTTGCCCAGGCTGGTCTTGAACTCCTGAGGTCTGGCAATCTGCCCCCCTTGGCCTCCCAAAGTGCTGGGATTACAGGTGTGAGCCACTGTGCCCGGTGCTATCCTGAGGTTTTTATATGTCTCTTGAAAATGGAATACAGCTGGAGTTTTAAAAATTTAAGGTGGCAATCTCTGTCTTTTAACTGGAGAGTTAAATCCATTCATATTCATTGTAATTAATGATATATTTGTACTTATTTCTACCATCTCTCTTTGTACTTTCTGTTTGTCCAGGTTCCTCTGTTTCCTTCTTTCTCCTCTACTTGCCTTTGCTTGGATTAGTTGCGTTTGGTTGATTTGTTGAAATGTTATCAGATTTCATTGTTCCCCTCTACAGATTTAAAAATCACACTCCATTTCTATTATTTTATTGTTTAGTCTTGAAATTTAACCATGGACAACTTTGCAAAATCTAATTTTATAAAATATCTTAACATCTGCTTCCCCTCAATAAAATTCAAAGACATTAGGATACCAAATCCGATCACTTCCTTCTAACGGTTCAGTATTTTGGTTATATCTCCCTTGTTCCCCAAATTAGACATTATTCTTATGATTTTATGCAATAAATGTTTGCATAGATTTATGTGTTTATAAATTTCTTTGCTTATAATTCATTCTTGCCTGAAGACATCCTTCTGCAGTCATTTTCCTTTTTCCTAAAGTACATTATTTAGAAGTTCCTTTGGTGATTGTCTGTCATAGGACAGACACACTGTCAGATTTAGTTTATCTGAAAATGTCTTGGGATAATTTGTTATGCAGCAAAAGCTCACTGATACAACCACTTTCTTTCTTTCTTTTTTTTTTTTGAGACAGAGTCTCCCTCTTCTTGCGCATGCTGGAGTGCAGTGGCGTGATCATGGCTCACTGTAATCTCTGCCTCCCAGATTCAAGCAATTCTCCTGCCTCAGCCTCCTGAGTAGCTGGGATTACAAGCACCCACCACCACGCCTGGCTAATGTTTGTACTTTTAGTAGAGACAGGGTTTTACCATGTTGGCCAGGCTGGTCTTGAACTCCTGACCTCAGGTGATCTGCCTGACTAGGCCTCCCAAAGTGCTGGGATTACAGGCATGAGCCACCACTCCCGGCTGATACAACCACTTTCTTAAGAGCCTAGAAAAAAAATCTAAATAATGTTTGTTACAGTTTATCTAGAATCTGTCTATATGACAGCAGGGAGACCCTTATCTAATGTACTCTACTACTGAAAGCTATTTCAATACTGTGATGCTCATTCACCAAATTATGGCCAAGCCACTATCTGTGAACTCTTATCATCTTGGTATGATGATGCTCACTGTTGCCAAGGTAATCCTGCTAGTGGGAGGAGAAGGATGGGTAATGCATTCTTCTCTGAGTTTACGACTGCCTGAAACTTGTGACTCTCATTCCTGCAGTGTGGAGCCAATAGACAATTAGCTCCCTGTTATGCACCCAGAGTCCCCTAGTTCTAAACTTGCTCACTTGAATCAACTTTGCGCCCTTCCCCTCCCTCATCCTTTTCATCCACAAATTTGCACGTCCTCTGATTCCTGCCTCTAAATATTTCCTCCCAAAATTCCAGACTATTCTGAGACCCGAATATTCTTACTATTCTGAGACAGATGCAGATAAAGACAGATCTTTATCACTGGTTCTCTTGCCTCCAGACTCTCGCAGTTCCCATCTACCCTACCCAGTCCTGCAGGTTATAATCATACCATTCCTTGCCTCAATCTTCCATTGCTCCCATGGTCCACCAATTTAAGAATAAACTTTCTACCATGACTTTTTACTCTATGGTCCAACTTACCTTTTCAGGCATAACTCTTGCTTTTCTGGCTTAGTCTGATAGATTATATGAGGTTTCTCAACAACAGCCAACCGTCCAGCCTGCCTTCCCTGTATATGCAGGATATTCTCTCCCTAGCCCCACCCTGTCTCCACTGGCTCCATATAGCCCCCACCCAGATATGATTCTTCCAACTTACATAATCTTGTATTTTATAAATGTGTCTTTCTTTGCTATAGGTTTTTTTATTGTTATTTTTAGCAGCATTCTATCCATTTTTATCCAGCATAAGGACCAACAAAAGTATCTTGCAAAAATAAAATGCTCTATAAATGTCTTTGGAAGTGAATGGGATTACTCTATTTGGCTCCTGGGCTCATGAGGAGAAATGAACGTCATTATCCACACCCTAATGCATTAGGAAAAAACCCTCTGAGCTCAAATACAATTAATTCTCATTTAGGGGAAAAGAATTTTCCATTTGAGATGATCTAAGAGACACATATAACTATTAACCCAAATTTAACAGCCTTGAAGGGAAACTAGAATACGCAGGTTATAGCCAGATAAACAAAAACCAGATAAATAATTGCAGAATGACTCCAGAACACAGCAAAATCCATCAGATTATCAATAAAAACATGGCTTGCAATTGCTTTCCTATTAAAGGACTTTCTCTTGATTTTAAAATCCGGCAGTCAGTGTAGAAAACAATGGCTAAATGCAAAATGTAGGTTTCTTGGCGGGGCACAGGGGCTCACACCTGTAATCCCAGCACTTTGGGAGGGTAAGGCAGGAGGATCACTTGAGGCTAGGAGTTCAAGACCAGCCTGGGTAACATAGTGAAACACTGTCTCTATAAAAATAAAATAAAATAAACTAGCTGGGCATGGTGGCACATACTTGTAGTCCCAGCTACTCGGGAGGCTGAGGCAGGAGGATCGCTTGAGCCCAGGAACTTAAGGCTGCAGTGAATTATGACTGCACCACTGCATTCCAGCCTAGGTGACAGAGCAAGATCCTATCTCTAAAACAAAAAAACACCAAAAAAGAAAAGTTCAGGTTTCCCAGCTTCTACTCAAGAGACAGAGAGATATATTCCATTAATTCAGATCTGCTTTGGAGTAAATTTATTTATTGCTTGGTAAAGCCCAGAAGAATGGTTTCTTATGACTGCAAGTACATGTGCATATTCTTGAAATTGACAGTTTCTCCTTTATTATCCTGGGTGTTTGGGAAGTTGGGCCAAGCAAAGAAAGAGGCAGCCCAGCAGTGGACAGGAGCCCCTCTAGGCTGTCCTGAGAGCAAGGACCCAGTCCCAGGCATAGAGGATACAGGCCTGAGAAGATGGTCTGTCTCCATGGGCCTGTAGACATCTACAGAGGATGCTGCCTTTGGAAAATTCCAAATGTCCAATCCCAAACTGAATATAGAAAATAAATGTCTCACAGTGGGCAAGTGGTGGCTGCCTGAGAGCTGGGGTTAGAAAAGGAGCATGAGAAATCCTTGAGGGAGATGGCAATGTTCTGAATCTTGATTTCAAGGGCAGCTTCACAGGTGCACACACCTGGCAAAACTCATCAGACTGCACACTTTAAATAGATGCAGTGTATTTATTTACCTTACGCTTCCATATAGTTGATTTAAAAATATATACAGGAGCTTAGAAAGCATGCTATGGAACCAGATGGTTCCTACAGAGAGGGCCAGCTCCTGGGGGCTGGGATGGTCCCAAAGGCCCAAAGGCCCTTCCTCCGCTGGCTTCTCTCTTCTGCCATATGACTCATCATGCTGGATTCAAGCATTATGTTTCCAGAAAATGCATTTGCTACTTGGAATGAATGGAGATACATCTTTGTGCCACAAAAACCTCAGGCTGATTTTCCCGCAGAGACAGTTCTAGGAGTGGATAGATCAGAGCAGTTCTGATGGAGGCAGGGTCTGGCCCACATGACCTGTGGAGAGACCCGGGGCCTCTCTTGGTGTGGGGCACCAGGATGAGAGCTGGAAGAGCTGGGTGAGAGAGGAAATGCACAGTCCACTCCAACTTCTAGGGGATCAGGAGAATATTCCTAAGCACATCTTCAGAGCACACCTTTGACTGCTGAATTGGTTAAGGAAGCAAAGACTTTATATCTCAATAGGACAGACCGCTGATAACATGAATTTCTTTTTTGTCTCTATAGGTGAAATGGCAAGGGAGGGCTGTATCCTGTTTCAGTGTGGACATGCTAGCAAGCACTGGCTTTCTGTACCATGGCTCAACAAGCTCACTTTCTTCATTTGCCAACTAGAGCAGCATTTCTGACCTTGCTATGTCATTAGAGAGACAGGAGAGTATAATGGTTAAGGACTTGGACTCTGGGGCCTGCTTAAGAAATCCAGGCTCTGCTACTTAATGATTTTATGGCCCTGGGCCAATTACTTTAGCCCTATGGGACTCTGCTTCCTCATTTTTTAAAATGGGGATAATGGCCGGGCACCGTGGCTCATGCCTGTAATCCCAGCACTTTGGGAGGCCGAGGCAGGCGAATCACTCGAGGTCAGAAGTTTGAGACCAGCCTGGCCAACATGGTGAAACCCCGTCTCTACTAAAAATACAAACATTAACTGAACATGGTGGTGCACATCTGTAATCAGAGCTACTTGGGAGGCTGAACCTGGGTGGCAGAGGCTGCAGTGAGCCGAGATTGTGCAGCTGCACTGCAGCCTGAGTGACAGAGTGAGACTCCATCTCAAAAAAAAAAAAAAAAATCGAAAATTGGGATAATTATAGATTACATCATAGGGCATTTATGGAGATTGATACAGTTTGGCTCTGTCCCCACCCAAATCTCATCTGGAATTGTAGCTCCCACAATTCTAATGTTTTGTGGGAGGGACCAAATGGGAGGTAATTGAAACATGGAGGTGGGTCTTTCCTGTGCTATTCTCAAGATAGTGAATAAGTCTCACAAGATCTGACGGTTTTGTAAAGGGGAGTTTCCCTGCACAAGTTCTCTTCTCTTGTCTGCCACCATGTAAGACGTCACTCTCACCTGCCACCATGATTGTGAGGCCTCCCCAGCCACGTGGAACTGTGAGTCCATTAAACCTCCTTGTTTTGTAAATTGCCCAGTCTTAGGTATGACTTTATCAGCAGCATGAAAACGGACTAATATAGAGATTGAATAAAATAATGAGAAGCAAATGTGGATATTAGCTTTCCCGACCTCACCCACCATTGAATAACTGGGGTCTTGCTCCAGCTTTACCAAGAACTTATTTTCTTTCCTATAGATTCTTTTTTTTTTTTTTAACTTTTTTTAAAGTGCAGGGGTACATATGCAGGTTTGTTACGTAGGTAAATTTGTGTCATGGGGGTTTGTTGCACAGCTTATTTCATCACCCAGGTATTAAGCCTAGTACCCATTAGCTATTTAATATTTTTCCTGATCCCCTCCCTCCTACCACCCTCCACCCCCAACTCTCCAATAGGCCCCAGTGTGTGTTATTCCCCTCTATGTGTCCATGTGTTCTCATAATTCAGATCCTACTTACAAGAGAGAAGTTATTTGGTTTTCTGTTTCTGTGTTACTTTGCTAAAGATAATGGCCTCAAGCTCCATCCATGTCCCTGCAAAGGACAAGATTCCATTCTTTTTTATGTCTATAAAGTATTCCATGATGTATATGTACCACATTTTTTTAATCCAGTCTATCATTGAAGGGGCGTGCAAATCAAAACCACAAACATGGATTTTCTTCCCAGGATCCAACCTGGGATCCCACATTGCATTGTTTTGGTCCTGTCTCCATATATATATATGTGTGTGTGTGTGTGTGTGTATACATACACATATATGTACATATGTGTATATATATATCTATATACACATATATGTACATATATGTGTATATATGTATATAGATATGTATATATAGATATATACACACACTATATATATACACACTATTTATATTATAGTATATACTTAAATATACACCTATATACTTATAGTATGTGAAGACAACAAGGATGAAGAACTTTATGATGATCCACTTCCACTGAATACTAACACTAGTATATAGGTATCTTTCTAAGTATATACTATAACAAATATGTACTTATGGCTGGGTGCGGTGGCTCATGCACTTTGGGAGGCCAAGGTGGGCGGATCACTTGAGGTCAGGAGTTCAAGACCAGCCTGGTCAACATGATGAAACCCCATCTCTACTAAAAATACAAAAATTAGCTGGGTGTGGTGGCGGGCACCTGTAATCCCAGTTACTCTGGAGGCTGAGGCAGAAGAATCACTTGAATCTGGGAGGTGGAGGTTGCAGTGAGCTAAGATCACACCACTGCACTCCAGCCTGGGTGCCAGAGTGAGACTCCATCTCAAAAATAAAAAAAAAATAGAAGAAAAATAAAAGAATTAAAAAGTACTTATATACATATGCTGTGTATGTATAATAAAATTATGTAGCTTGTTTTATGTGTATGTGTATGTGTGTGTATATATCTCACTATGAACTCACTGAAAATAATCATTCAACAGATACTACTGTTCCAAGGAGAAATCAAAGCTCTGTGAATCAAGCAGTCAGGGATGAGGCTACTGTGAAGTTCTGCATCGCTCTGCTGAGCCTCCTAGCATAAAGAGTAAGGCACTAAATACATTCCACCAGGAGGCTTTACATCCCCCTCTTTGTCCTTCAGAAACAGTGACGTTGTTTCCTTTTTAATTCAGTGATATAAAGACAGCCTAACAAATCAATATATTTCTTTGAAAAAAAGAAAAGCCGAAAGTAACCTTCGGTAATAATAATAGTTGTTGTAGGGTGGCAGGACCATGGATGATTTAAATTTGTGTTTTTCAAACTCTGAAATGCTGTTGTGCCTTTGGTAAAAAAGAAGGGCCAGGCACACTGACTCACACCTATAAATCCCAGCACTTTGGGAGGCTGAGGCAGGAGGATTGCGGGAGGCCAGGAGTTTGAGACCAGCTTGGTCAACACAGTGAGGCAACATAGCGAGACCCCATCTCTATAAAAAATTTAAAAATTAGCCAAGCATGGTGGTGTGTGGCTGTGGTCCAGCTACTTGGGAGACAGAGGTGGGAGGATTGCTTGAATCCAGGAGGTCGAGGCTACAGTGAGCTCTGACTGTGGCACTGCACTCCAGCCTGGGTGACAGAGAGAGACTCTGTTTCAAAAAAAGAAAGAAAGAGAGAAAGAGAGAAAGGAAGGAAGGAAGGAAGGAAAGAAGGAAGGAAGGAAGGAAGGAAAGAAAGGAAAGAAAGAAAAGAATAAAAAAAAGAGGAGCAGAAGTGACTTTCACTTATTTGGCTGTGGAATTTAATATCCCTGGGCAAGGGAGAAAGGCTCAGTTGGTGACATGGCTACCACTCTATTGTTCAATCTGAGTTCCTTATTCCAAGCCCTAACATGAACACAAAACCTGCCTGAATGACTTTTTGTGCCTGGAGAAAAGTCAGTTAAACTTCTCGGAAGACACAAAAGTCTCAACTCACAATCTCCACTGGAAAACAATTTATGTCTGTCATCGTGATTTCCTGGAAAGAATAGCTCATCAATCCATTCTGGCAGGAAAGAAATAGTACAGTAATTCCTGCTTAACCCTGAGTCTTCCTCAGGCAAAATCAAATACAGGCATATCTTGAGATATTGCAGGTTCAGTTGCAGACCACTGTAATATAGCGAATATTGCAATAGAAAGGCAAGTCACACAAATATATTGGTTTCCCAGTGCATAAAAAGTTATGTTTACACTATACTGTAGACTATTAAGTGTGCAAGAGCATGCCTTTTAAAAATGTGCATAGCTTAATTTAAAAATACTTCGTTGCTAAAAATACTAGTGCTCATCTGAGCCTTCAGTAAGCTGTAATCTTTTTGCTAATGGAGGGTCACGGCTTGATGTTATGGCTGCTGACTGATCAGGGTGGCGGGGTGGTGGCTGCTGAATGTTGGGGTGACTGTGGCAATTTCTTAAAATATGAGAATAACAAAGTTTGCTGCATTAATTGACTCTCTCCCTTCCATGAAATATTTCGCTGTAGCATCCAATGCTGGTTAATAGCATTTTACCCACAGTAGAATTTCTTTCAAAATTGGAGGCAATCTTCTCAAACCCTGCCGCTGATATATCACCTAAGTTTATGGAATATTCTAAATATTCTCTTGTGTCATTTCAACAGTATTCACAACATCCTCATCAGGAGTAGATTCCATCTCAAGAGACCACTGTCTTTGCTTATCCGTGAAGAAACAACTCTTTGTCTGTTCATGTTTGATCATGAGATTGTAGCAATTCAGTCCCGTCTACGGGCTCCCTTTTGGTTCTCGTTCCCTTGCTGTTTCCACCACATCTGCAGTTCCTTCCTCCACTGAAGCCTTGAAACCCTCAAAGTCATCCACGAGGGTTGGAATCCACTTCTTCCCCACTCCTGTTCATGTTGCTATTTTGGTCTGCCATGAATCACAAACATGCTTACTGGTATCTAAAATGGTAAATTCTTCCCAAAAAGCTTTCCATGGACTTTGCCAAGACCCATCAGAAGAATCACTATCTATGGCAGCTACAGCCTTACAAAATGAATTTCTTAAATAAGACTAGAAGGTCAAAATTACTCCTTCATCCATGGGCTGCAGAATGGATGTTGTGTTATCAGGCATGAGAACAACATTCATCTTTTGGTACATATCCATCAGAGCTCCTGGGTGACCATTATCAATGAGCAGTGATATTGTGAAAGGAATCATTTTTTTTCTGAGAAGTGGGTCTGGACAGTGGGCTTAAGGTAATCAGCAAACCGGCCAGGCACGATGGCTCATGCCTGTAATCCCAGCACTTTGGGAGGCCAAGGAGGGTGGATCATGAAGTCAAGAGATTGAGACCATCCTGGCCAACACGGTGAAACCCCATCTCTACTGAAAATACAAAAATTAGCTGGGCATGGTGGCGCCCACCTGTAGTCCCAGCTACTCGGGAGGCTGAGGCAGGAGAATTGCTTGAACCTAGGAGACGGAGGTTGCAGTGAGCTGAGACTGTGCCACTGCACTCCAGCCTGGTGACTGAGTGAGACTCTGTCTCAAAAAAAAGAAAAAAAAAAGATATTCAGTAAACCATGCTGTAAACAGATGCACTGATACCCAAGCTTTGTTGTTCCATTTCTAGGGCACATGCAGAGTAGATTTAGCATCATTCTTAAGGGCCCTAGGATGTTCAAAATGGTAAATGAGCTTTAACTTCAACTTAAATTCACCAGTTGCATTCGCCTCTCACAAGAGAGTCAGGCTGTCCTTTGAGGCTTTGAAGCCAGGCATGGACTTCTCCTCTCTAGGTGGGCCCAAGTCCTAGATGGCACCTTCTTCTAATAGAAGGCTGTTCTGTCTATGTTGAAAATCTGTTGTTGAGTGTAGATACCTTCAGCAATGAGTTCAGCTAGATCTTCTGGAGAACTTGCTGCAGCTTCTCCATCAGCACTTGCCGCTTCACCTTGCACCTTTATGTTACAGAGACGGCTTCTTTCCTTAAACCTCAAGCCAACTTCTGCTACCTTCAAACTTTTCTTCTGCAGCTTCCTCACTTCTTTCAGCCTTCATAGAACTGAAGAGAGCTAGGCCCTTGTTCTGGATTAGGCTTTTGGCTTAAGGGAATGTTGTGGCTGGATTGGTCTTCTAACCACTAAAACTTACTCCCTATGAGCAATGAGGCTGTTTTGCTTTCTTAGCATTCATGTGTTCACTGGAGTAGCATGTTCAATTTCCTTCAATAACTTTTCCTTTGCCTTCATAACTTGGCAAATTATTTGGCACAAGAGGCCTAGCTTTTAGCCTTATTTGGCTTGTGACTTGTCTTCCTCACTAAAGCTTTTAGAGGCCATTATAGGGCTGTTAATTGGCTGAATTTCAACATTGCTGTGTCTCAGGGAATAGAGAGGCCCAGGAATTGGGAGAGAGATAGGAGAATGGCCCGACGGTGGAGCCGTCAAAGACACACAACATTTATGGTTTATGTTTGCGGTCCTGTCCGGGTGCAGCTCATAGTGCCCCGAATAATTACAATAGTAACATCAAAGATACTGATCACAAACCACCATAACAGATATAATACTAATGAAAAAGTTTGAAATATTGCAAGAATTACCAAAATGTGACACAGCGACAGGAAGTGAGCAGGTGCTGTTGGAAAAACGGCACCCATAGACTTGCTCGGTATCATGTTGCCACAACCCTTCAATCAGTGAAAAAATGCAATTATCTACAAAGTACCATAAACTGAAACGCGATGAGACGAGGTATGCCTGTACATGTGCCTTTACTTCTGCAACTGATGGGATGGAATTGCTGCAATCTTGTGATCAAACAGGAACAGATATAGAGTTGTTTCTTAATGGGTAAGCAAAGACAGTGGTCTCTTGAGAAGGAATCTACTCCTGATGAAGATGTTGTGAATATTGTTGAAAGGACACAACAGAATATTTAGAATATTTCATAAACTTAGGTGATATATCAGCAGGAAATATTTAGGAACTCAAGCCTTCCTGTGCTCTGTACGTGGACTACGAGAGTCACTTCTCAGGGATAATTAGAAAAACGGAATCGGGGGTTGGAAATAGAAAAGAGAAGCAAAGCAGATGGCAGAGAAAGAGGCTTGGGTCCCCCAAAGCCTCGGGGAAAATCTCAGCAAGCAGAAAGCATGTAAAACTGCATTGCATGGAGGTCTGCAAAGAGGGAGGCTGATGGAGGCAGGGCCCGGGAGGCAGCAACTAACAACCCGAAGTAATAAAATCAGAAACATTTTGAATATTTTGAGAGAAGATGAGTCAGAAGAGCAACAACAACAACAAAAAAGCCTGTTAATATTCTCACTATCTGCATGCAACGAGGTAAGACGAATTTATGTGTTGCACTGGAATGCAAAAGGAGAGGTTTTAAAAAATATGGCATAAGAGATTGAAAATGGAAAATGAAAATAAGTGGTTCAGAACCTCTGTGGTGTCGAATTTCAGATACACAGAACACCATCAGCATTTCCTCTCCTGTTTCTGTTTCATCTCCCATTTGGGCGTGCAGCAGGTTTTCTCAGCATCAAAAGTATCTGGGTCTGGTGGCTGACACTTGTAATCCTAGCACTTTAGGAGGCTGAGGGGGGAGAATCACTCGAGCCTAGGAATTTGAGACCAGCTTGGGCAACATAGCAAGACCCCATCTGTACAAATAATACAAAAAAATTAGTTAGGCATGGTGGTGTGCACCTGTAGTCTGGGAGACTGAGGTTGCAGTGAGCTATGATTGCACCACCGCACTGCAGCCTGGGTGACAGAGCAAGACCCTGTCATGAAATATATAATTAATTAATAAAAAATTTTTAAAAAGTATCTGCCTTCAGTCCCCCAACTCTGTTTTCCAGAAGGTCTACGGATCCCCTGATTTGAACCCCATGGTGATTTCTAGGAATTGGGTTCTCGCGGATGGAAAGGGATGACCAAGCTTGCTTCTTATCAAATGGGAGAGGCATATTCCCAGAATCTCAGGCCTGTTTTCTGGACCAAAGCCATCTTTTCTTGGGCGAAACTTCAATGTGTTCTCAAAGGCTGCGTTGCCTGAGCTCCGACACTTACATGATAGCATCTGGAAGGCAAGAGGCTGCTGGGTGTCACTCACTTCTGTGTTTTCCAACAACAACCAGGGGTGCCTCCTACATGCTAATAGCTTGCCAGAGCCCCGTCACGCCAGCAGGGCACGGGTGCCTTATTGGCACAATGCATCATAATGACAAGGTGTTTGGATGATGTATCGCTTAAAAGATGAAGCCATCAGAGAATGAGTCCAAGATCAGATTGAATTTAATTACAGGATAAAAGAATCTCATCTGTCATTTTGGTGATGAATTAACTGAGAGAAGAAATGTGAGTCTCTCGGAAAAGGACGGAGAAAAGGAGGAAAATGTATTGACAGGGAGGACACACAGAGGAGAGGTCACTAATGCCCTCCCCTGAGCCTACTGAATCAGAAAGGTCCTGGGAACAGAGCTTGACACCTTCCAACAGTGACTCCCACCCTCAATTCCTTCCCATAGTGCACACCTCGCCTTACGAGCATCTCATTACAGCCAGTAGCTGTTTCAAAGAGTGCCTGCTGAAGTCTCCAGGGCCATTTTTGCGGACCCTGCTAGTCACACCTTGTCCATGGTATGGGCTGTGGAGGGGCAGTGAGTCTCAGCTCGGGGACAAAGCTGCATCAGAATCTGCAGGAACGTGTTAGGTTTGAACATGTGCAGATGCACGCACGGGCAACTTCTATGAACACTCCCTCAACTATGGTCCTCAAAAGTGATTGTGATGTGTATAAAAGTATGTGGATGGCTGGGTGCACTGGCTTATACCTATAATCCCAGCACTTTGGGAGGCAGCGGTGGGCGGATCACTTGAGCCCAGGAGTTTGGGACCAGCCGGGGCAACACAGTGAGATCCCTATCTCTACTAAAGTTAAAAAAAAAATAGTCTGGTATGGTGGTGTGTGACTGTAATCCCAGCTACTCAGGAGGCTAAGGCAGCAAGATTGCTTGAGCCCAGGAGTTCAAGGCCACAGTGAGCTCTGCTGGCACCATTGTGCTCCAGCCTGGGTGACAGAGTGAGATCCTGTCTCTAAACAAAATAAATCTTTTTAAAAAGTATATGTGGGCAGAGGGAGGAGTGAACTACACAAGAAGTTCAGGGGAATATTGAACTGCTCTGTGTCTTGATTATGGTGTGATCACTTGATCATATGTGCTTGCTAAAACCTGCAAAATTATACACTATAAAGAGTAAATAGGCTGGGCGCGGTGGCTTACGCCTGTAATCCCAGAACTTTGGGAGGCTGAGGCAGGTGGATCACCTGAGGTCAGGAGTTGAAGACCAGCCTGGCTAACATGGTGAAGCCCCATCTCTACTAAAAATATAAAAATTAACCAGGTGTGGTGGCAGGTGCCTGTAATCTCAGCTACTCGGGAGGCTGAGGCAGGAGAATTGCTTAAATGCAGGAGGCGGAGGTTGCAGTGAGCCAAGATCGCGCCACTGCACTCCAGCCTGGGTGACAGAGCGAGACTCCATCTGAAAAAAAAAACAAAAACAAAAACAAAAAAAAAGAAAGAGTAAATATTGCCTTAAAAATGAAAAACAAAAAAAACAAAACAAAAAAAACCCCCAAGAACCTCAATTATATAAAAACTAAGATAGTGTTATAAATTAAAAAAAAAAGTAAACTGGGACACTAGGCCTAAACAGGGCCTGTCCTGGGCAGACAGGGACATATGATCACCACCTATATGGCCTAACACATAGCCTTATCCAAAATAGATGCTCAGTCGGATGTGAGGGTGATCTGGGTGCAATATCTGTCACCCCATTGATTGCCAGGGTTGATTCAGCTGATCTGGCTGGCTAGGTGGGCGTCCCCTTTCTCCCTCACCCCTCCACGTGCATCCCTCCTGAAACTGCATGCTTGGTTGAAGAGGATGATCATCCTCAGTAGAGGAAGACCAGTCTTTGGTCAAGGGTATACGAGTATCTGCGCTCCCCTGCTAGAACCTCCAAACAAGCTCTCAAAATAGATGCTCAATAAATAGTTGTGGACTGAAAAAGAAAAGCACCTGTCAATGCTTGTTACCATGTGGAATCCTAGGCCCCATCTCCACTAGGTCGGGGGTTGGACTTTGGAAGAGGCAGTAACAATAAGTCCCCAGAGGGTTCACTGCGTCAGTGGACCGCACCTGAGATGCTGAGTAGAAGCCCCAGCCCTTGATCCCAGCACTGGAGGATCTCCATACTCTGTCCCTTTTGGGCCGCCCTGAACCACCTGCTTCTGCCAACTGTGTGATTCTTTCCTGAAATGTGCCTCGTGATTCCAGCCTCTGCACCTGGGCTTTCACTTCCATTCCTCTCTGCTTCCTTTGAGTCTTTCCACTGTCTTTTGCTGTGGCCTGGAGAACACTGAAGGGTTCAAGGATATGAGGTGCTCTCCAGAATTCACCAGATGCAGAGCAGAGTACCCAAGACCAAAAGATATGGGACATTCGTTTGACAGTTGGCTTTGCCCTATCTGAATCTCCATGTTCTCATTAATAAAAAAAAAAAAAAAAAGCAGGTGGTGCCAGGCAAGGTGGCTCACATCCATAATCCTAGCACTCTGGGAGGCCGAGGTGGGAGGATAGCTTGAGGTCAGGAGTTTGAGACCAGCTTGGGCAACATAGTGAGACCCATCTTTACAAAAAAATTGAAAAATTAGCTGGGCATGGTGGTTCATACCAGTAGTCCCAGTTACTCTGGAAGCTGAAGCAGGAGGATCGCTTGAACCCAGGAGTTTGAGGCTGCAATGAGCTATGATTGCACCACTGTACTCCAGCCTGGGTGACAGAACAAGACCCTATCTCAAATAAAAAATAAAGTAGAGGGGATGGGAGGAGGTTACTATTTACCAGACAGAGTAGTTGGAAGGATTAAACATGTCACCAGAAACAGATATGGGTCTTATTGTCAGCATTTTTGTTCTTTAACGCAGCCCAGCCCTGGCCCAGAGTGTTCAGAGCTGTCCCTAGGCAGGGGCTGGAACACGCGGTTCTGGGGCCACAGTCCATTGTATGCTGCACTGTCAAACCCTGGGCTGCGGGTTAGCTGCAGTGACCCGAGAGAGCAGATGCAGAGCCATCGGGGGAGTTTAGGGCTAAGAAAGATGCCACAGTGGGTCCCTGGGGTCAGCACTACCCCTAGCCCCCTCTTTCTTCCTGATAGCTCCTTTGCCTTTCTGGAGAAATCAGCAGCTGTGGCTGGAGAAGGTTGACCAGCTGTCTGGAGAGGCACAAAAAGAAGGGCCTGGCAGAGAAGGGTGCACTCCGTGCACGGCAGCCAAAGTGTCCTGGTTTCATTGTGGTTGCTCCAGCTTGGGGACCCACCCTAGGCCTGGGCGCAGAAGGGCAACAGCCTGGTAGAACCGGGGGTCTGTGGGTCTCCTTAGACAAGAACTTCTGCTCCAAATGTGTTCAAGCCAACACTAAGGCTGCTACTGCATCCTTGATGGCTTTTTTTTTCTGAGATGGAGTCTTGCTCTGTTGCCCAGGCTGGAGTGCAGTGGCATGGTCTGGGCTCACTGCAACCTCCGCCTCCTGAGTTCAAGTGATTCTCCTGCCTCAGCCTCCCGGAGTAGCTGGGATTACAGGTGCCCGCCACCACGCCTGGCTAATTTTCGTATTTTTAGTAGAGACGAGGTTTCACCATGTTGGCCAGGCTAGTCTCAAACTCCTGACCGGAAGTGATCCACCCGCCTTGGCCTCCCAAAGTGCTGGGATTACAGGCGTGAGCCAATGCGCCTGGCCTTTACATTCTATTTTTAAATAAAACTCAGGCTTCCAAAAAGAAGCGGATGTTTGTCTAATTCTAATTAGTAACCAGCCAAAACTGAGGCGACAGACATTTCCGAGCAAGCAAGGCTCTCTGAGTGGCCGGGAACATCTTGTTGACAAACACATGCTGCAAGACAGGAAATTACCCTCCTCAGTGCCTATTTTATCTGTTTAATTGCTGTTTGATAATAAATTACAACATAGAGTCCATTAATTAAGCTAGCGATGTCCGTGAAGCACCAATTCCTTCTGCTGGGAGCTGCTTGGTTACAGGAGCTCTGATTCTGCCACTGTTTGCACCCATGGCATTTTGGGAAGCAGTTTAGAAGGATTCCAGTTGGGTGACAGGACTCCTTGCACAGAAGGAGTGGGTTTGGGAAGCAGGGGAGCTTTGATGAGTGAGTAGAGGGACAGCCTGGCAGCTGGAGAGCCATGCCAAGCGTTCTCTAATTCAGGACACGTGGCTGAACAGAAAGCAACATCAGATTGACTTTTTAAAAAGCAGCTGACGGAAAGCAGCCAGGGCCCACTTAACAAGTGTCCATCCCAGAGCCAGGGGGAGCCATGAGCAGCCTAATCCGGTTTGCCGTTCTAAATCAACTCAATCTAATCAGCTCCATGGCAGGAGCTTTCACTTGGAAAAGTTCCATACGCAGGTGGAGCTGGGAAAGATGAAACTCAGCCATTTCCTAACAAAGGTGCCACACTGTGCTGGGAGTGCCACTAAGCTCCCAGCGGGAAAGGAGACTTGATGTCTGCCTCCTGCCTGGGGAGGGAGTCAGAAGGTGGTCACCTTCAGAGTGAAAGCCCTCATTAAATTTTAACCACAGGCTCAAGCACAGGGGCTCACACCTGTAGCCTCAGCACTTTGGGAGGAGGAGGCGAGAGAATTGCTTGAGGTCAGGAGTTGCAGATCAGCCTGGGAAGCATAGGGAGACCTCTATTTCTACGAAAAACTTTTTAAAAAATTAGCTGGGTGGGGTGATGCATGCCTGTAATCACAGCTACTTGAGAGGCCGAGATGGGAGGATTTCTTGAGCCCAGGAGGTCAAGGCTGCAGTGAGTTATGATTGTGCCACTGGACTCCAGCTTGGGGGACAGAGCGAGACCTTGTCTCTAAAAAAAGAAAAGAAAAGAAAAGAAAAAAAAGTTCTGACCATGTTGTCCTGAAATTATGCCACCCAGGCATTCCTGCTGGTCTATCAGGGTCCCACTGGGCAGAAGCTTGAGGGACGGGCTATAGAGGAATAAAGGCTCCAGACAGAAAGGTTAGGAAGGTCAAGTTCACAGCAATCTGCCCCAGACTATGTCTGGAGGTGTGGGCATCACAAGGGTGTTAAAGATGCTGGGGTACACAGATGGGTGGGGGACCACAGGGCCACAGAAGGCAGACACTGCCGCCTTAACATCCCAGCCCTCAGGGTCACCCAAGTGCTTCCTGAGTGGCTTTAAAAACCTTCCCCTGAGGCCAGGCGCAGTGGCTCATGCCTGTAATCCCAGCACTTTGGGAGGCCGAGGTGGGTGGATCACCTGAGGTCAGGAGTGACCAACATGGTGAAACGCCATCTCTACTAAAAATACAAAAATTAGCTGGGTATGGTGGTGGGTGCCTGTAATCCCAACTACTCATAAGGCTGAGGCAGGAGAATCGCTTGAACCCAGGAGGCGGAGGTTGCAGTGACCCAAGATTGCGCCATTGCACTCCAGCCTGGGTGACAGAGCGAGACTCTGTCTGAAACAAAACAAAACAAACAAACAAACAAAAAACAAAACCTTCCCCTGAAACACCCAAAGCAAAATGCAACTGCTTAGAGCCACATGGGGAAGCTATGGGATCAGACCATCTTTACTTTCTTCCACATTCACAGGACGAGTGGACGTCCTTGGAGCAGTTTTTGATTATGCCAGTATCTAACTTGGATAGCCTCTATTACGTCACCGTTAATAAGTGCGCCATTTAAATGTGACTTATTCAGAAGATTGAACAAAGAAGTCTGGGAGTTAAGTGCTCTTTTCACAGCTACTCTTGGAGTTAATTGCCTAAAAGGATGATCCGGCACAGCCACGGGGCCCAGGAGTGGGACTGCCCTGGGCTCAGCCTCTGGGATCTTGCTGCCTGGGCCAGCGGCTGTGGGTATCCTAGGAAGGTGGTGTGGGGAGTGTGCTGGGCCCTGCCTCCCACCCTCTGTGTCCCCTTTCTTCAAGTCCTCTAGGCTCAGTACCACAAGTCGCTATATCCAACTCCTGGCCATCTCAGCCCGAGACTAGCTGGGGCTTTTCATTTGGTCTATTTCAAGACATAGCTTCTTAGATAGTCCCCTCTGGAACTGCTGTAGGCAGTCTAAACATATCACCTCTCTCACCCCCAGGTGAGCCTTCCAGTGGCTCCCTGACATCCTCTGGATCAAGTCCAGATTCTGCTGCCCACTGCAGTGTGCAGGCTGGAGTCTTGGTGCAGGTCTCCTTAGGTCTCTCACCATCTGCTCTCCACCTCTCTGATGCCTTCTCTCTCAGCACTCCCTTCCCTCTTGCATTCAAAGTTCCAGCCAAACTGGGCTACCTCCCACCTCCCGGGCCCCAGCACCCTGGGTTACACTTACTCTACTGTAGATTTCCTGCCTCTTTTCTAGTTCCTCCCCTTCAAGGGTAAATACTTTGAGACCAAAGACTGTATCATACCAGCTGCCTGTGTTACAGAGGTGCCTAGCATTTTAGAGTAGGTAATCAAGACATATTAGTTGAGTGAATGAATGAATGAAGATGTGCACTTATTTTTTTCTTTTTTTTAAGAGACAAGGTCTCACTCTGTCACCCAGGAGTGCAGTGGCATGATCACGGCTCACTGCAGCCTTGAAGTCCTGGGTTCAAGTGATCCCCTCGCCTCAGCTTCCTGAGTCATGTGCCACCACGCCCAACTCATTTTATACATTTTTCTTAGAGGCTGGGGTCTTGTTATGTTACCCAGGCTGGTCTCAATCTCCTGGCCTCAAGCAGTCCTCCCGCCTCAGCCATCACAGCCACCTGCATTACATTCTGTAGCTCAGTACTTTCCATGCGAACCCCCATTTCCCTACAGAGAACCTTCAGGGAGAGGAGAAGGTCTAGGCTTCCCAGCCAACCTCCTGCTCCCCACGGGCACTTTTCGCCAATTGTAGATGGTGATGGTGCTCCATAAATAATTTGGATTTAAATGGACCGCATTTGACTTTTTCTTTTTTTTTCCCTTGAGATGGAGTCTCGCTCTGTCGCTCAGGCTCAAGTGCGGTGTCGCGATCTCGGCTCCCTGAAACTCCACCTCCCAGGTTCAAGTGATTCTCCTGCCTCAGCCTCTCCAGTAGCTGGGATTACAGGCGCCCGCCACTATGCCTGGCTAATTTTTTTTTTTTTTTTTTTTTAGACAGAGTCTCACTCTGTCGTCCAGGCGCCTTCTTGGCTCACTGCAAGCTCCACCTCCTGGGTTCACGCCATTCTCCTGCCTCAGCCTCCCAAGTAGCTGGGACTACAGGCGCCCACCACCACGCCCGGCTAATTTTTTGTGTTTTTAGTAGAGACGGGGTTTTACTGTGTTAGCCAGGATGGTCTCGATCTCCTAATCTCGTGATCCGCCCACCTTGGCCTCCCAAAGCGCTGGGATTACAGGCATGAGCCACCGCACCTGGCCAATAGAGACGGGGTTTTGCCATGTTGGCCAGGCTGGTCTTGAACTCCTGACCTCAGGTGATCATTTGACTTTAAAATGCTTGGCTGTGTTTGGCCCAGGGCGGTAGCTCACGCCTGTAATCCTAGCACTTTGGGAGGCCGAGGCAGTGGATCACTTGAGGTCAGGAGTTCGAGACCAGTCTGGCCAACGTGGTAAAACCCCATCTCTACTAAAAATACAAAAATTAGCTGGGGCAGGGTGGTGCAAGCCTGTAATCTCAGCTACTCAGGAGGCTGAGGCAGGAGAATCACTTGAACCTGGAAGGCAGAGGTTGCACTGAGCACTGCATTCCAGCTTGGGTGACAGAGAAAGACTTGGTCTAAAAAAATAAATAGATAAATAAATAGGATAAAATGCTTGGCTGTGCTGAAAGGCCTGGGTTGTAGGTTGCTTTGCTCACGGGCACTTGCCCCTCTGTGCCTCAGTTTCCTTATGCTGCCTGCCTACTTCCCAGAGTTGCTGCAAAGATTGAAGGGCCCAGGATTTGAACAGTGACCTATCTGGCATTGCTCACCCACCTTAGGAGGAAGGATGAGTATCCGGACAGTGAGAACTACCTGCAGTGATGTGGCAGAGGGTACACAGCTGACCTCGGAGGAATGCAAAACCACTACACACAGAGAAAAACCTGTGAGCCTTGGCCGGGCACGGTGGCTCACGCCTGTAATCCCAGCACTTTGGGAGGCCGAGGCGGGTGGATCACAAGGTCAGGAGATCGAGACCGTCCTGGTTAACACGGTGAAACCCCATCTCTACTAAAAATACAAAAAAAATTAGCCAGGCGCGGTGGTGGGCGCCTGTTAGTCCCAGCTACTCGGGAGGCTGAGGCAGGAGAATGGCGTGAACCCGGGAGGCAGAGCTTGCAGTGAGCCGAGATAGCGCCACTGCAGTCCGGCCTGGGTGAAAGAGTGAGACTCCGTTTCAAAAAAAAAAAAAAAAAAAAAAAAGAAAAGAAAAACCTGTGAGCCTTGATATGGGCACGTGTGGGGATGAGTGTAATTGATGAAGGCAACTTTGCACATGAGTGTGGGCATTCACAGAACAAGAGAGATGAAAGGTGTTTCCAGGGTAGCTCTTCAAGTGCCTTCCGCTTACAGACCAACAAACTGAGCCCCGGAGAAAGGATCTGTGAGCCTGACTTACAACCCACCTTCAGTGTTCCTCTGAAACTGAAATATAAATGTTTTCCTAGTTGGTGGCTTGCCTTTTTCTACTACTGGTTGATGTAATGTTTTAGATTTTGATGAATGTCAAGACTAGTGACATTTTTGGATGTGTTTTCTCCCAGCCTTAGAGAATTTCTGCTAAGCCTTTTGTGTACACACACACACACACACACGTGTGCATGCGCACACCTGTGCACGCACACCACTGGCTAGCACAAAGCCATCAAAGGAAATTCATTTATCAAGACTCTGTTTTTACTTGTTGGTTAATTGCTTTGCTCTTTTCAGGTTATCACATGTGTTCTCTGAAAAGCTCCTGCATTTTAGAGTAGGTGATCAAGACATAGTTGAGTGAATGAATGAACGAATGAATAAATGAAGACGTGTGTTTGATTTTTTTTTTTAAAGACATTCTACAAACATTCTCCTCCTTCCCATCAGTTGTTTGCTCTTGAACCAGCACTTACGGTCCAGCTTGTACTTACAACCAAACTAATGATGCTCCTTCAGGATGGATGTGTCAATCAGATTCTAGTGAAGAAATTTGCTTATTGTTTCTCTGAAGTCGTAGGCAGGTGGATTTGGTTATAATGACAGCCCATGCACATATGGTATATATTTGCATGTTAGCAAATGACTCTGTGACTTATCCACCTTTGAAATATGCACATTGTGACTTACTCACTATGAAACCTGCACATGGATCCTGTTAATATCCGCACTGGTGCGGCCGGTCGCAGTGGCTCACGCCTGTAATGCCAGCACTTTGGGAGACCGAGGTGGGCGGATCCCTTGAGGCCAGGAGTCTGAGACCAGCCTGGCCAAATGGTGAAACCCCGTCTCTACTAAAAATACAAAAATTAGCCGGGCACGGTGGCATGTGCCTGTAATCCCAGCTACTTGGGAGGCTGAGGCAGGAGAATTGCATGAGCCTGGGAGGCGGAGGTTGCAGTGAGCCAAGATCACACTACTGCACTCCAGCCTGGAGGACAGAGTGAGACTCCACCTCAAAAAAAAAAAAAAAAAAAAAATCTGCACGATGCAACAACCACTTATGATTTTTTTCCCTAGCTTCTTTACAGAAATAGCCAGAAAGATTCCTACCTTCTTCTTAAAATCTCAGAATAAATAACTACCAAGGTAGATAGCAACATAGTTTATCCAGAAGGCCTTCAAGGCCCCTGTGGGCCGGAGATGGTGATATTACTTCCTTCCTGGTCAGAGATGAGCTCCTACCTGTGGTCCCCAGCCATGGCACGGATACAATATTGCTGTGTGGTTCTCCAGCGGCCCCTGGTCCAAGCAGACGTCTTTTGCCTTGTTGTTGCGAAGCTGCAAGAATAGACAAAACACGACCCATCAGAGCTCAGCTAGTGGAGGTGTGGATGCCAAGTCACTGTTCTACCATGCCTTGGTTCCAACTTCATGATGGGAAGACAACACGAGCCTCTAAGTGAGGACCAGGGCTCAAATCTTCGCGGTGATCACCTTAGCAAGAAAGATGAAGTCTTAAGGTGGATGGCATGGATGCTAGGTCTCTGACTGTGTCCTGGGCAGCTTGCCCCCCACCCTCACAGCACCTCCATTCCTAACATGAAAGGCAATCTCAGGGAACTTCTGCATATAGGAGCACTGGTTACCCAGATCTTAGGCTTCTAAATGGCTTTGAAGCTTCTAAGTGGCTTCTGAGCTTCTCAGTGGCTTCTAAGGCTTCCAAGTGGCTTGTAAAATCTGGTTATCCAGATGGTTAGGCTTGTAAGTGGGCCTCAGCACCAACATTGGTTTTAATAAACTGGGTAATCAAAGGTTAGCTTCTCAGGTCATTACTTGCATAAAGGCATGAAGAACCTAAAAGCAAATTAGGCTGGACGAAGTGGCTCACGCCTATAATCCCAGCACTTTGGGAGGCTGAGGCAGGAGGATCGCTTGATCCCAGGAGTTCAAGACCAACATAGGCAACATAGCGAGGCCCTATCTCTACAAAAACATTAAAACAAATTAACCAGGCATGGTGGCACACACTTGTAGTCCCAGCTACTCAGGAGGCTGAGACGGGAGGATCGCTTGAGCCCAGTAGTTCCAGGCTGCAGTGAGCTATGATTGCACCACTTCACTCCAGCCTGGGCGACAGAGCAAGACCTATTTCTAAAAAAAAGAAAGAAAAAACCTAAAAGTTTACTATCATAAAATGCTCTAGCAGTATCTATTTATATATTCAAAAACATTTAATGATACCTATTCTGTGCTAAGCACCATCGTAGGTGTTTGGTGTTTGGAACGCACCCACAGAGGAAATAGACAAAAGTCCCCAAAGCAACACTCATGAAACTAGGCATAGGTCTTTGGGAGCATGTGAGAGCTGATCTAATCTGGATCTCCGGGTGCACTGTGATCTATATGGGTATCCATCCCACCACCACCCTAGGGTCTCAATGGGTGGGAAAAAGGTAATGTTGCTGGTCCTCTCCATCTATATTCATTCCCCTCCAGATTATATTCTCCCTGGAAACAAAGAGAGGAAAAGGCATTCTGTTCTTTTTCTTTTCTTTTCTTTTTTTGAGACAGAGTTTCGCTCTTGTTGCCCAGGCTGAAATGCAATGGCGCGACCTTGACTCACTGCAACCTCCACCTCCTGGGTTCAAGCGATACTCCTGCTTCAGCCTCCCGAGTAGCTGGGATTACAGTCGCCCGCTACCACGCCCAGCTAATTTTTTGTATTTTTAGCAGAGACGGGGTTTCACCACATTGGCCAGGCTGATCTTGGACTCCGGACCTCAGGTGATCCACCTGCCTTGGCCTCCCAAAGTGCTAGGATTATAGGGGTGAACCACTGCGCCTGGCCGGCATTCTGTTCTTAATGTACCCAAATTGTGTTTAGGCTCAGACAACTCGGGCAGAGTTTTTTTTTTTTTTTTTTTTTTTGAGACTAAGTCTCGCTCTGTCGCCCAGGCTGGAGTGCAGTGGCGCGATCTCGGCTCATTGCAAGCTCCGCCTCTTGGGTTCATGCCATTCTCCTGCCTCAGCCTCCCGAGTAGCTGGGACTACAGGCACCCGCCACCACGCCCGGCTAATTTTTTTGTATTTTTAGTAGAGATGGGGTTTCACCCTGTTAAGCCAGGATGGTCTCGATCTCCTGATCTGCCCGCCTCAGCCTCCCAAAGTGCTGGGATTACAGAGCAGATTTTTGAATCCTTTTTTTTTTCTTTGAGTGTCAGGGTCTTGCTCTGTACTCCAGGCTGGAGTGTAGGGGTGCGATCATAGCTCACTGCAGCCTCCATCTCCTGGCCTCAAGCAATTCTCCCACCTCAGCTTCCCAAAGTGCTGGGATTACAGGTGTGAACCACTATGCCTGGCCAAGAGCTCTTTACATATTAAAGACATGAATGTTTTAACAGAATATTTACTTTTCATCATGATTTGAGACTTTCCAGGCTTTTAAACTTTGTTCTAATGTTTCTGCAATCAAATCTATCATTCAGTAATTTAATAAATATTTATTGAAGGCCTGGTAAGTGCCTGGCACTGTGCTAAATTTAATGAGCAAAAGATAAATAACATAGTCCCTGCCCTAAAGTAGTCCACGGTCTACTGCAATGTCTGAAATATGCTAGGGCCAACAAGGAGAGCTTCTTTTTTATTTTTTATTTTTGAGATGGAGTCTTGCTCTGTCACCAGGCTGGAGTGCAGTGGTGCAATCTCGGCTCACTGCAACCTCCGCCTCCTGGGTTCAAATGATTCTCATGCCTCAGCCTCCCCAGTAGCTGGGATTACAGGCATGCGCCACCACACCCAGCTAATTTTTGTATTTTGAGTAGAGACAGGGTTTCACCATATTGGCCAGGATGGTCTCAATCTCCTGACCTCGTGATCCATCTGCCTCGGCCTCCCAAAGTGCTGGGATTAGAGGCGTGAACCTCTGCAACCGGCCAAGGAGAACTTCTTTACCCCTTCCAAGGATTCAGAGATAACTGGTAAGAGAAGGTGACTCCTGCCCTAAGCGTTAAAAGCATATGTGGGCTGGGTGCGGTGGCTCACGCCTGTAATCCCAGTGCTTTGGGAGGCTGAGGCTGGAAGATCGCTTAAGGTCAGGAGTTTGAGACAAGCCTGGGCAACATAGTGAGACCCCAACTTCACAAAAGATAAACAAAATTAGCTAGGCATGGTGGCATGTGCTTGTAGTCCTAGCTACTCAGGAGTCTGAGGTGGGAGGGTGGCTTCAGCCTAGGAGTTTAAGGCTACAGTGAGCTGAGATTGTGCCACTGGATTCCATCTTGGGTGACAGAGCAAGGCTGTGTCTCAAAAAAAAAAAAAAAAAGTTGTCTAGAGCCAACAGCAGTGCCTCACACCTGTAGTATCAGCTACTAGGGAGGCTGAGGTGGGAGGATTGCTTGAGCAGAGGAGTTTTTGGCTATAGTATGTCATGATCATGCTACTGTACTCCAGCCTAGGCAACAGAGCAAGACCCTATCTCTTAAAAAAAAAAAGGAAGATCTATCTAAAAAAATCTCATTTTTGATTAATTTGGTTTCTTTCATTTAACACTATAGTCCATCTGAAATATATATATCTGTAAATGGGCCGGGCGCGGTGGCTCATGCTTGTAATCCCAGCACTTTGGGAGGCCGAGGCTGGCGGATCACGAGGTCAGGAGATCGAGACCACAGTGAAACCCTGTCTCTACTAAAAAATACAAAAAATTAGCCGGGTGTGGTGGCGGGCACCTGTAGTCCCAGCTACTCGGAGAGGCTGAGGCAGGAGAATGGCGTGAACCCGGGAGGCAGAGCTTGCAGTGAGCCGAGATTGCGCCACTGCACTCCAGCCTGGGCGACAGAGCGAGATTCCATCTCAAAAAAAAAAAAAAAAAAAAAGGAAGACCTATCTAAAAAATGGTTTTTGATTAATTGGGTTTCTTTCATTTAACACTATAGTCCACCTGAAATACATATATCTGTAAATGGTGATATTCAGCAGATAGAGAAGGAGTAATAGAACCAGATGCCTTAAAATGTTAACATTGATTAGATCTGGGAATTGGGATTTGGAGTAAGTTTGGTTTTCATCTTTATATTTCCGATAGAATGTATGTATTGATTTTATTATTTTAAAAAGAAAGTTTGTAAAAACAAAAGGCCTCTCTCTTCCAAATAATCAGACTATGATCACAATGCCACCCCCACTGTATGGCTCAAAGGACATCATCTATACTGTGGTTGATGTCAAAGGCAGCTCCTGGAGTTGTGCATTGTGCAGTTCACAGACTGTGGAGCTGTACACAGCAGCTCTGGCAGCCTTCTAGCCTAGGTGGTTTATGCCTATAGCCCCAGACACTCGGGAGGCGGAAGCGGGAGAATCGCTTGAGCCCAGGACTTCAAGGCCAGCCTGGCAACATAGTGAGACCTCTATAAAAACAAAAACAAAAACAAAAACACAAAATTAGCCAGATGTGATGATGTGTACCTGTAGTCCCAGCTACTTGGAAGGCTGAGGTGGGAGAATAGCTTGAGTCCAGGGGTTCAAGGTTACAGTGAGCCCAGATTGTGCCACTGCACTCCAGCCTGGGGGACACAGGCTGGTCATCATTTTTATTATTTCCTTTTTAGTAACTATTTTTCTTCTAATGATGAAAGTATCACCTAACATTAGCGAAAGTTGGAAAAGTGTGACAAAGCACCCACCCGCAAAACTGCCCAAAGTCCTACTTACTACCCAAGGTAATTTTAAGTATCTTCTCCATTTCCCAATGCTATTATCACACTTGCTTCCAATCTAAAATAGCAGCAAATTCAGTTTTATCATCCTGAGTTTTTTCCTCTTAAGCATTATGGTATCAATATTTTTCTCATGTCATTAAACTTTTGTACGCACCATTTATAATGGTTATAAAATATCTCCAGCCATGAGTGCATTATATTCAACTAATCTCCAAGTTAAATTAAAAAAAAATTTCCTCAAAAATAACATGTCTGAGCTGAACAATTTTACTCTCAATCTTTGTCCTTATTTCAGATTATTTGCTTGGGATATGAGTGGAGAAGAAACTATACTGTCATTATTAAGCTTTTTAATACATGTGGCTCAAATTGCTTTTTAAAAGGATCGTTTCAATTTGCACTCTCACAGAAGATATGTTTTTTTCATATTACTAAGGCCTTGCCTGTAAAGTATCAACACATATTTCAAAAAATGAATCTTTGTTCGTTTGCAGAGAGGAAAAAGAAAAAAAAAAACACCTCTGTGTATTTAATTTCTTATTTTCTTTGACTATGAAATAAATTTAAAATTGTCATGTGTTTTTCATCCATGTGTATTTTTTCTTGTGTAACTGACCCTGTACTTTGTTATTTTTCTTTGGGGATGTTTTATTTTGTTGTTTAAATCAAATTTTAAAAATCATGTCTGTAATCCCAGCACTTTGGGAGGCTGAGGCGAGTGGATCACCTGAGGTCAGGAGTTCATGACCAGCCTGGCCAACATGGCAAAACCTCATTTCTACAAAAACACAAAAATTAGCTGGGCATGGTGGCATATGCCTGTAATCCCAGCTACTCGGAAGGCTGAGGCAGGAGAATTGCTAAAACCCAGGAGACAGAGGTTGCAGTGAGCCGAGATCGCACCTCTGCACCCTAGCCTGGGTGACTGTCTCAAAAAAAAATTAACTTAACTTGCGCAGCTTATTATATATTAATGGTATTTGTTCATCTATAGCATTTGTGGTATATGTATTTCCAGTTTGGTGTATTATTTATCTACTCAGTTGACGTACAGATTATTTTAATATTTATGAGCTTGGATCCATGACACATTTCCTTTGCATTTCTTGCGTGGATTTCATTCTTAGAAAGCCCTTCCTCATTCAGAGATCAGATTCATCACTATTTCCGCATGGTTCTTTTATTATTTCTTTCATGTAATGCTACAGTTCATCTGAAATCTACTTTGGTAAATGGTGAGCTGTAAGAATCTAAATTGATTTATTTTCCAAAAAGCTAAGCAACTGACCCAATTGTCTTATTGTCTTAGGAATAATCCATTCACTGCCCATTGTTTGATTCTTCCTTTATATTTAATCTCACTTTGATAATTTTAAAAAATTCATGCTTTTATTTTGGAGAAGAAAAGGCAAGGCAGTTCAGATCTATTAATAACTACTGTTGTGTGCCAGGTACCTTTTTTTTTTTTTTTTTTGAGACAGTCTCACTTTATCACCCAGGCTGGAGTGCAGTGGCGCGATCTCAGCTTACTGCAACTTCTGCCTATCAGGTTCAAGCGATTCTCCTGCCTCAGCCCTGAGTAGTTGGGATTACCTGCGCCAGCCACCACACTCAGCTAGTTTTTTTATATGTATATACTTTTAGTAGAGACAGGACTTCCCCATGTTGGCCAGACTGGTCTTGAACTCCTGACTTCAAGTGATCCACCCGTCTTGGCCTCCCAAAGTGCTGGGATTACAGGTGTGAGCCATGGCGCTTGGCCATGCCAGGTACTGTTCTAAGAACTCTAGTAATCATAGCTCATTTTATCCTCCCAGGAACCCTGTAGAGGAGATACTCTCCTTCCTCCTATTTTATAGATGAGGGAATGGCTGCCAAGATGACCCTCACAGCTGGTAACAGCCTACTAGGATTTGAACCCAGCAGGCTGGCTCCAGTCTTCATGTATCCCTAACTGCCCTAGAGACTGCCCTTGCAAGACGTGAGCATCCCATTCCAAATTCCAGCTCAGGAGGGTCACCACTCTACACCCTGATGACTTAACCTGTGGTTGATTTACTTTTCATAAAAGGCAGCAGGCAAAGAAGAGGAAAATCCACAGTTGTAGAAAAATGTAAATACTCTAAGTCAAAGGGATTCTTCTTAGCTTTAACCTGGTAGTCACAGGGAGTCCCAGGAAAGAAAACCAGATTGCCGAGCTAATAGGGTGTCTCAGCCAAACTGAGAGCACCCGGCTCCCTGCTCCTTGGCCTGACTGTGTGTCACCGATTCCGTCTCAAACAGGCAACGCAAGGGAGAACGAGGTGGATGCATGAGTGTTTCTATACGAAGATGTTCTCAGCAATGGTACTTGTGATATTTTAAAATTGGAAACGACACCAGTGTCTATGTTCTCAAGCAAAGCCCAGCTTACACAAAAAGTGGAACCATTTGCGGCCATTAATTACTGACAAAAAATATTTCATGATACACTTACATATCCTCCATATTATTGAGTAAAATTTCAAATTCTTAGGCATTGTGAACGGAAATGGTTTTAGTAAAAAAAAATACATGGGTATATACATACGCACGCACACACACACACACACACACACACACACACACACACAGTGCAGAGGCCCATATATCAAAGCGTACACGTTATCTCTGGTATCCAGATCCCCACGCCCAATCTTGGCTTCATGACTTATACGCTCTGTGTAAGTTAGATAATTTCTCTAAGTTGCAGTTTTCTTATCAAGAAAACAGAAATAACGCGAATCTCTCATAAGGTGAAGGTGAAATTAATTTGTAGGCAAAAAGCAATTAGAATAGTGCGCAGTACTTCAAAAGCACTCAAATATTCATCCCTACTATTATTATTTTCAAAATGTTCTCAAATGCATATTGATGGTATTTGTAATAAGAGAAAAATCGCTTTGCTTTCAGGTTTAGAAAGGTGATATGATCACACCATAGACAATCTGAAAACATTTCCTCCTGTCTTTGATGGTAAGTGATTCCAGCCCACAGCACAGAGCAATGGAGGACTCCAACCCTCCTGCCTCTCTTTACATCCAAACTTCCTGCTCAATAGCTCCACTTACAGGTCCCAGAGGACCTCAAAGTCAACATTTCCCAAACAGAATTCATTATCTGCTACGTATCTCAAGCAAAAAAGACACAGTCTTTTATCCATAGTCCATTGTAACATTCATCACTTTTGTTACCTACCCCAACCCTCCGGCTAGAGAGAATCTTGCTGTGAGGGCCAGCACCTCCAAAAACCACTCACTGAATGAATGAATGAGCAACTCTATTTCTCCCCAGCAAAGCAACCCACAGCATACTGAACAGCATTCCAAGCCAAAAGCATGCACAGTCTGAATTACCTCCCCATAAGCAACGGTATTATTGTATCTTCTCATTTCTGGGTAAACATGGTCCAGGTACCACTGGAAATTCTTACACTTTAAACTTTTCCTTAATGCTCTTCTTTCGGAGACATCACCAATGTCAATTCCCGGATTCTGAAAGGAGAGAGAAGCCAAGGGGTGTTAGTGACTGTGGAGCTCTGGCCAGAGTGGGGCACAGGTGGAGTCACTTTCAGGGAAACCTTCACATAGAAGATCTTAAGCCTGGGCTGGGCATGGTGGCTCACACCTGTAATCCCAGCACTTTGGGAGGCAGAGGTGGGTGAATCACGAGGTCAGGAGTTCGAGACCAGCCTGGCCAACACGGTGAAACCCCCGTCTCTACTAAAAATACAAAAAATTAGCTGGGCATGGTGGTGGGCACCTGTAATCTCAGCTACTCAGAAGGCTGGGGCACGGGAATCACTTAAACCCAGGAGGTGGATGTTGCAGTGAGCCGAGATCACGCCACTGCACTCCAGCCCAGGCGACAGTGAGAGGCTCCGTCTCGAAAAAAAAAAGATATTAAGCCTCGTATCCTTATTCAGAAAGGTGTTTGTTTTTGTTTTTGTTTTTTGAGTCAGAGTCTCAGTCTATCACCCAGGCTGGAATGCAGTGGCACGATCTCATCTCACTGCAAACTTGGCCTCCCACGTTCAAGCGATTCTCCTGCCTCAGCCTCCCCAGTAGCTGGGATTCCAGGCTCGCATCACCATGCCTGGATAATTTTTTTTTTTTTTTTTTTTTGAGACGGAGTCTCGCTCTGTCGCCCAGGCTGGAGTGCAGTGGCGCAGTCTTGGCTCACTGCAAGCTCCGCCTCCCGGGTTCACGCCATTCTCCTGCCTCAGCCTCTCCGAGTAGCTGGGACTACAGGCGCCCGCCACCACGCCCGGCTAATTTTTTGTATTTTTAGTAGAGACGGGATTTCACTGTGGTCTCGATCTCCTGACCTCGTGATCCGCCCGCCTCGGCCTCCCAAAGTGCTGGGATTACAAGCGTGAGCCACCGCGCCCGGCCGATAATTTTTATATTTAGAGATGGGGTTTCATCATGTTGGTCAGGCTGGTCTCGAACTCCTGACCTCAAGTGATCAGCCAGCCTCGGCCTCCCAGAGAGCTGGGATTACAGGTGTGAGCCACCGCACCCGGCCAAGAAGGGTGGTTTAAGGAGACCTATTTGATTCATCCAGACCCAGGCCAGGGAATCCTCCTTCCTGAGCAAAATCAGGAACCTGCAGCAATAAAGGTCCCAGACAAGTCAACCATCCTTATCATTGCTGTGCAAATGGATTTCTGGGACACGCTGATGTTGACGACCTACATTCTCAGTTTCTTCTCTTCCGCATTTCCTTAGTAACTATCAGAGACAATTATTAGAGGAATTATTTGATTAGGACAAGAAAATAAATGCCTACAACCACCTCCTGTCTTTTTTTCCTATACCTGCAAAATTTCTCCTTTTGTTGGCTCTTTGCAAAGTTCATTATATGCAGAAGTGAAAATAATTTTCCATTGCAAAGCTTGTAATGATGTTCTAATGAATAATTCACTCTGCTTTTACAGAAATGAACCTGTAATGGCTGCTGTGTGCTGACAGGGAAAATAAAGTATCTGAAATATGACTCCGCAGACTCAGCTGCAAGATGGCCAGGAATTAGCAGAGACAGGATGCACTGGGGGGCCTGGGAGAAGACTTCAAATTATGTCATTAAGATCACTTGGGCAGTCAAACTATGATTTTAAAGGGAAATCCCTTTAAATGTCAAACTTATTCAACCTCAAAGACAACCCTGAGCTGTAACCTTTAACTCTTTGTTTTAATATATTTAGCATGATTCATGAAATGGTCTTTTTTTTTTTTTTTTTTGAGATGGTGTCTGGCCCTTGTTGCCCAGGCTGGAGTGCAATGGTGTGATCTCGGCTCACCACAACCTCTGCCTCCCAGGTTCAAGCGATTCTCCTGCTTCAGCCTCCGGAGTAGCTGGAATTAAAGGCACGTGCCACCTCGCCCAGCTAATTTTGCATTTTTAGTGGAGACAGGGTTTCTCCATGTTGGTCAGGCTGGCCTCGAACTCCCGACCTCAGGTGATCTGCCTGCCTCGGCCTCCCAAAGTGCTGGGATTACAGGCGTGAACTAATGGTCATTTTTTAAAAGCCTGGTAGGTTACCACTGGCATTTGGGACCAGAGATTGTCTGCAGTCATGGACAAAGCACTTGGCTACAGTCAGAAGACTTGAGTTATTTGTAACTCTAAGTCACACCACCATTCCAGGTCAAAACTTGAGGCCAGGTGCAGTGGTTCACGCCTGTAATCCCAGCACTTTGGGAAGCTGAGGCGAGAGGATTGCTTGAGCCAAACAGTTCAAGACCAGCCTGGGCAACCTGGCAAAACCTCGTCTCTACAAAAAATACAGAAGTTAGACAGGTAGGGGGCACACGCCTGTGGTCCTAGCTACTCAGGAGGCTGAGGTGGGAGGATGGCTTGAACCTGGGAGATGGAGGTTACAGGGAACCAAGATCGTACCACTACACTCCAGTCTGGGTGACAGAGTGAGATCCTATCTCAAAAAAAAAAAAATTGCCCTTTACAAAACAGGAATAATAATAATACCTATTTCACTATTTCACAGGGCTGGGGTGAGGTTTTGCATGAGGACCTGAACTGACATCCCTGCCCATGTGCTTTGTGTGGGACCTTGAACGAGCCCCTTTTAGCTTCTTGTAGCTTCAATTTCTTCATCTGTAAAATGAACATCATAATACGTTCATATCAAGCTAGCATTTATGGAACACTTAATATTTGCTAAGCTGTGTTCTCAGCCTTGTTTTATCTTCACAGGAGTCCTATCAGGTAAATTTTAACAATCCATGTTTATAGATGAGGAAACTGAGGCAGACAGTTCTTATGTCATGAGGTTGTTACGAGAATTAAATAAGATATTACAAATAATGACTTACGAGGTACCTGGGACATAGTAAGTGCTCAACAAATGTTACCTATCTTTACATAATAATAATGGATAAAAGCACTTCTTGCTTAACAGCTAAAAAGTGCTAACTGGCCAGAAGGGGTTTTTTAATTCTTGAGAATGTATTTCAAAACTTATAACAACACTGAATAAATTCTTCACTTTTATCTTTTTGACCCACAAATCTGGCACATATTTGACCGTATTTCTTCTGTTTTGGGCTCTAGCCTCCTGACACATAGGGGCTGCCATCTCTCAATGGGCACCACTCCAGGTGACTTTCCAGCATGGCTCAGACACCTATGGGTGCTCTGGCTGAGGAGATAAACTGAGCTGTGGCTGAGGGTGCAAGTCACCCTGCTGTGCAGCAGAGGATGAACAATGCACCCAGGTGCCACTCTCAGCATGCCACATGTATAAATTCATTTAGTTCTTACAATCACCCCAGGAAGGAGAATCTGCTATTATCCTCATTTTACAGCTGAGGACAATAAGGTACAGTTGACCCTCTATATCCACGGTTTCTGCATCCATCAGTTCAACCAACTGCAGACTGAAAATATTTTTTAAAAGCCCAGTAAGAACAATACAACAATAAAAAAATACAAATAAAGCATAAGAATTATTTACACAGTTTTTACATTGTATTATCTATAAGTAATGGAGAGATGATTCAGCCATAAAAAGAAATAAATTAACAGTATTTGCAATGACCTGGATGAGATTCGAGTGTATTATTCTAATGGAAAACCAAACATCGTATGTTTTCACTGATATGTGGGAACTAAGCTATGAGGACGCAAAGGTATAAGAATGATACAATGGACTTTGGGGACTTCAGGGGAAGAGTGGGAGTGGGGCAAGGGATAAAAGACAACAAATATAGTGCAGTGTATACTGATCGGGTGATGGGTGCACCAGGATCTCACAAATTACCACTAAAGAACTTACTCATGTAACCAAATACCACCTGTACCCCGATAACTAATGGAAAAATAAAATTAAAAAAAACTTTGTGCTGCCATAAAAAATATTTATATATATTTATATAATATATATTACATATCATATAATATACTATATATTTATATAACACATATTATATATCATATAATATACTATATATTTATATAACACATATTATATATCATATACTATATATTTATATAACACATATTATATATCATATAATATACTATATATTTATATAACATATATTATATATCATATAATATACTATATATTTATATAACATATATTATATATCATATAATATACTATATATTTATATAACATATATTATATATTATTTATATTTATATAATATACTATATAAAATATATATTTTATATATATCTATATATATATATACACACACACAGGAGGTTATACTTAGGTTATGTGCAACTACTATGCCATTTTGTATCAGGGACTTGAGCATCTGTGAGTTTTGCTATCCACAGGGAGTCCTGGAACGAATCCCCTGTGGATACCAACGGATGAATGGTACAGAGAAGATGAGTGGATTTGGTCAAGATCTCCTGACTCATAAATGATAGGGCTGGGATTCAAACCACGCTAATGTACCACTACCGCACGACACTCCTGTGGGGCTGCAGTAACACGGAAATTTCCTTGGGCCATCTTCTGAGCAGAATGCGGAGAAGAGCTGAAGAGCCAGGGGATTTGGCATAGAGTAAAGGCATATGATACGGGGCAGCTGGAGCTCCATGGGAAGTCACACAATGGCAGGATGAAGGGTCTGTTGCCAAATATCTGGGCAAGAACTTTCTGGACACAGCATATGATCAGGAGCAGGGCAGCCAGATTAACATAATAAGACTGGGATTAGCACACTAAGATCCTTCTAATCTCTGTAAGTGGATTTAAAGAGATTTCCGTTGTGCTAGCCCTGGAGTTAGGCAGGAGTTCTAAAGCTGAGACATCTGTGAACCCCTTTGAAATGCATTCATAATTTTCCTAAGCATGAGCATTTTCTGGGGAGGAACGATTGGTTTATTAAATAAATAGTGACCAAACAGTAAGGAACAGTGTTCTGGGGTGGTGGGGAAAGGCTGGTGATCCCTACCTCCAGTGGCAGGTTCCACGCTATGTACACATGAGACTTGTAATCATCCATCCAGACCTCAGCAACGCGGAGAGCATTCCTCTTGGTGTAGAAGCCGATGTTGCTATTGTATGGCTTCTTCTTCCGCTCAATGTGGGCCACCCGTGAGCAAGGAAGGACCTCCATGCTGCCCCCACAGAGCCATACCTAGGGGTACAAAGATTTCATCAGCCTGAAAAAGAAATTCCCATAGGCTATGACCCCTCCTCAAGCCCAAAAGCAATGGTTCAGCTGACTTTGCATACATGTGAAATACATTTTAATATATAAAGTCAATGAGAGGTTGTGCACGGTGGTTCATGCCTGTAATCCCAGCACTTTGGGAGGCCGAGGTGGGCAGATCACTTGAGGTCAGGAGTTGGAGACCAGCCTGGCTAACATGGTGAAACCCCATCTCTACTAAAGATAGAAAAATTAGCCAGGCATGATGGCGCATGCCTATAATCCCAGCTACTTGGGAGGCTGAGGCACAAGAATCACTTGAACCCGGGAGGTGGAGGTTGCAGTGAGCTGAGATCGTGCCACTTCACTCCAGCCTGGGTGACAGGGCAAGACTTTGTTTCTAAATAAATAAATAAACAAATAATGCAAATGAAGAGTTCAAGATTGGTTTGTTACTGCAGCATGGTCTAACCTAACCTGACTAAAACATATAAAAAAGAGGCTTGGGAGAATTCTTATAGAAACAACAGCTTGGGATATAAAATCCACCTCTAGGTAAGAAAGGCCCATAAACCTAAGCTGGCCATGGCAACACATGAGTTCTCTTATGTTCTCAATAATGCACAATTGACATCCCTGAAGGCTGCGTTTCCCACCTGGCTGAAGCTGTGTCCTGCCAATGTAGAATGAAAAATTCATACTAAGAAACAGATCTTCTTTATTCATATCAGCACAAGCTGTATATCATGATCCAGTTCTGTGTTATGTTTTGTTTTATTTTGTTTTGAGACAGGGTCTCTCTCTATCACCCAGACTGGAGTGCAATGGTGCAATTACAGCTCACTATAACTTTGAAGTCCTGGCTTCAAGTGATCTTCCTGCCTCAGCCTTCCAAGTAGCTGGGACTACAGGTATGTGCCTCCATGCCCAGTTAATTTTTAAATTTTTTTGTAGAGATGAGGTCTCGCTATGTTGCCCAGGCCGGTCTCACACTCCTGGCCTCAAGTGATTCTTCCACCTCAGCCTCCCGAAGTGTTGGTATTACAAGCACGCACCACTACTCCCAGCCCAGCTCTACACTGTTAATATGCTCTAGTTTGGAGTCCTCTGGGTACAGATGCCAAGCCTTCTGGAAGCATCCACTCCAATGCCATCATGAGCAGCTGTCGCTTGCTATTACTGAACTATTCAGAAGGAAAGCTGCAATGATGGCTGCCTTTGAGGGATGCAAAAGCCCAAGGGTGTGGGATTTCTCATCCCTCTGCATGGGGATGGCAGGCACCTAGGCTGTAAGGCCCTGCTCCAAAAGGAAAGCTGGACCATCCAACTTCTCTTGGTCCAGGTGGGAAAATAAAAAAAAAAAAAAAAAAACAACCTTATTGTAAAAAGAAATTAATTTATGGAAATGAAGTTCCTAGTACCAGTGGAAAAAAAGGAAAATGACAGAAAAGTTTCAGGAACCTGTGAGGCTGTTCTGCTGTGAAGACACTGTATGCTCTGCATAAGTGACAGTTTTTGCAGGTGAGCTGACTCAGGTAGGCTCATTCCAAGATGGGTTACTTCAAGCCATTCCACCTTTAGTCTCCCAGTAACCACCAAAGCAAGAATACTGGGACACTCTTGAGTGTCTGCATACCCCCTTCTTGACTTTTGTTGACTGAATTTGGTGGCAAAATTTGTTTGTGTGTGTATGGTGTTCTGTTTCTATTTCCCAACTTTGGTTATACCACAGGGAAACGATACAGATAGAAAATTCTCCCATAAGCAAGAATCCTCACTTTGCTTGCTTCTTCCAGGAGGAATTGTGGGCTAAGTGGTTAGTAGAGAATAGATGTTCCAGACTTCTTTGATCTGGGACTGGACAGCTAGATGCCCTCGCATGTTAGGTTAGACCCAGCTGCTGGCCATGGAAGGAAGTCAAGGAGGCCAAATGTTGGCAAAGGGCCTGGGAATAGAGACACGAAACTGGTGTCTTAGACAGTAAAACAAGGTGGCTGAATTTCAAGGTATGGACAATATATAAAGAATCAGGGTCTCACAATGATGTTGCAAGACTCAGTGAATGAATGAAAAGATGTACCATGTTCAAGGATTGGAAGAATTAACATTGTCAAGATGGTAATACACCCAAAATTGATCTAAAAATTCAACACAATCCCTATAAAAATCCCAGCTGGATTCCTTGCAGAAATTAACAAGCAGATCCTAAAGTTCGTAAGGAAAAACAAGGGACCTCAAATAGCTAAAACAACCTTGAACAAACTGGGAGGACTTCACTCCCCAATTTCAAAATTTAATACAAAGCTGCTATAGTCAAGACGGTGTGGTACTGGCATAAGGACAGACATACGGATCAAAGGAATAGAACTGAAAGTCCAGAAATAAACTCTCACACTTATGGTCAACTAACTTTCAACAAGGGTGTCAAGACAATTCAGTGGGATAAGGAATAATATCTTCACCAAATTGTTCTGGAACAACTTGCAAAAGAACGGACATGGCTCCTACCTCACACCATATAAAAAATTAACTCAAAATGGATCAACGATCTAAACGTAAGAGCTAAAACTATAAAACTCTTAGAAGAAAACATGAGTAAAAATTCATGACCTTGGATTAAGCAAATGTCCAACAATTGATTAATGCATAAATAAAATGTAACATACCCATATGATGGGATATTATTTGGGAAAAAATGAAATGTTGATACATGCTACAACATGGATGAACCTGGAAAGCATGCTAAGCAAAATAAGCAAATCACAAAGGACTACATATTCTATGATTCCATTTATATGAAATGTCTGGTAAATAAATTGATGGTTGCTTGGGAGGTGGTGGGCACGGGGCTGGAGGAAGGTAGAGTGACTGCTAATGGGTTTGGGGTTTCCTTTTAGGGTGATGAAAACATTCTAATATTGATTGTGGTGAACTTTGCACAGCTCAAACATACTGAAAAAACCATTGAGTGGCAAACTTTAAATGGACAAATTATAATGGTATGTGAATATATCTGCAAAGCCTTTATAAAAATAGATGATAGATAGATAGATAGATAGATAGATAGATAGATAGATAGACAGACAGACAGACAGACAGACAGAGAGATGGGGGAAAGTAGATTCGGGCATGAATCTCAGTTTGGGGAGGCTCAGGAGGATGGATGGAAGCAAAGTAGAACTCTTCAAGGACTTAACAGGGATGACAGACACAGGCGCATAAGAGACCTTAGCAAAAGCCTGAAACCCAATCATAAGAACACAGGTGCCAAGTGGGAACAGAACACACAAGCCAGTCTGACTTGGCACCATGTCCTCCACAAGCCATCCAGACTAAGGTCAGGATGGCTTTCACTCCTGGGGTGCAGCCAAACTCCCAAGAGAGTTGAAGTGGATGTAGCTGTTAGGAGTGGAGGTGAGAGGATGGAGGAGCCAGATGTTGGCTGTGTTAGCCCTGTGTTGGACACCAAGCCTTTTAAACAAGGGGAGGGAGATGGTGTAACAGACAGGTGGCAGGAAGCTCAGCACATCTGTCCCGTGTGGCAGAGACACGGGCTTCCTGTCTTGGGCTCTGTGGTGTGGATATCAGACAGCACACTCAGTGTGCATTGACCCAAAGTCCCTCAGCTCTCCCTGTAGAGTCTGCGGAGGACTCAGAGGCTCCTGGACTAGCAGATGTCTTGAAGGTATGCCCTGCTGTGGGGTCCAGCAAGCCCAGGGTGAACTGCCAGGGTCAGTGCCTGCCCAGGAATTCTGCTGCTGGCCTGGATGCCCACAACATTGCCATCACTGGGCATGCATTGTGGTCATTATCCTGCCTGCCTCAGCCTAAGTCTGCACTTTAGCTCATCACCTCCAGTGACTCAGACTGGATTTTAAATCCTAAACATGAACTGCGGCACCTCTTGTGTGAGACAGAAAATGAGGGCTCCTCTTGCTTATCTCTCCTCTACTCTCCACTTTCACAGCTCCCTCCCCTTAGAGAGGCAAGTACACCCACTCTGCCCACTCCAGACCCCAGGACCAGTCCAGTAATGACAAAAAGCACTAAACACCAACTCCCTCATCAGCTCATCACAGATGAGGAAACTGAGGGTCAGAGAGGTGGAGAAAGTGGTTCATAACCCCACAGTCAATAAGGGGAGGAGTCAGAACCACACCCCCGACCACATGCGACAGCAGCACACACCGGCCCCTCCTGCCCAGGGAGAGCTGACCTACAGCTGTAGACCTTTTGGCTCCTCCTCAGCCACAGCCCTGTCCCTCATTCCGGGTGCCTGGTTGGTGCCTCTGACCTGCACTGTAACCACAGTGAGCAGGGGAAACAGTGAGGACAGAGCTGGGTGTATGGATATATGCAGAGGAAGCTCCGTGGATCTGCAGTGGCACCAATGACACCCTAGGGTCAGAGGTCAAAGCCTGCTGCTGCACAAAGCCATGTGGCAGCATGGCTGTGCAAGGGAGGCTGGAAGATGCCTGGGAGACAAGTGATTCTTCAGGCCTCAGGTTCTGCTCTGTGTTGGCTGGGGGTGATCACTAGCAGAGCTCAAGGGCTGGCTCTAAGTGACGATGAGCTGATGCGAAGTCTGCCAGTGGTTAAGCAACCAGGCCAACATAGCAGATGGAAAGAAATGCAAGAAAGTGGACTGAAGGCTTTTGAGCCTTAGCAATAAACCAACAGTCCAGCTAAGTCCCCTATGGAGGCGTATTCCCGGAAGGAGTGATATTCCACCTTGGCCTCTGAGTCCACCCAAGAGGTCTGGAAGCAAAAGGGGCACCCTCTAAAGGGAGTGATCCAGTTTATGTTTCCACCACACATAAGACCCAGCTCTGAGTATCCCAAGTACAGCTGGTCCCAAGAAAGGGTCCTGCGGATCTATTCTCTACATCAATGTTTACCAGCCCACATGGTGAGTTCCTAGGCAGGCTGAAGAAATGAAGGGAAACACATAGAAAGGTAGGAACGAGACGCTGATTGGCATGTTTCTGATGCCAAGAGCAGAGGGAAGTGCCCAAATGGAAAGCTCCCCAGGCTGTGGCTCCTCACACAGTGGAGGGAGGAGGCCTTCCAGATCGGTTGGAATGGTCCAGGAGGAGGGCACGCTCCAAGCTCTGGGACCAGTCCTGGGGGCAAAGAACCCACCACAGGGTTCTTGGTGACCCCTTGCTAGGGAAGTGGGGAAGTGGCCCTGCTTAAATGGATATGGGCCTCCAGGAGGTGTGGTGACTCCAGAAACAGATGCTCATCCATTAATTTATTTATTCATCAAAAAATGATCCATTCAGGGCCTACTGGGCTGGGCAGGGGGGTGAAATGAGAGGTGCTAGCAGACAAGGTCCTTGCTGTCATGAAGTGGATAATCTAGCAAGGGAAATGCATTAATCAAAGAATCACAGGTGGAAATACACCATCACAAAGGGAGAATTTCCATGAGGGAAAACAACACAGGGCTAAAAATCTAGCATGTAACACGGGGATGTGGCCAGCGGGCTCAGAGAAAGCATCCCCCAGGAAAGGATACTAAGGTGAAGTCTGAAGGGCTAGGCTGAGCTGAGTAGAGGAAGTGGGCAAAGTCCCAAGCCCAGAGGCAGCCAGCACAGTTGCAATGACCTTGTGAAGGAGACAGCAGGGTGTGCTGGACTGTATTCAAAGATGGCAGCAACAATTCCACCCACGCTCATTGGCAATGTGACTTTTTTGCTCTTCCTATAAAAAGGCTGAACCTATTTCCCCTCTCCTTGAATCTGGGCTGATGTTATGACTTGCACTGATTAACAGAATGCAGAAGTGACGTCTCACACAACCCAGGACTAGGCCTTAGAGACTTTGCGGCTTGCACTTTCTTCCTCTTGGAATTCTGAGCCCGTCAGGCTGTAAGGCAGCTGAGGATAGCAGACAATGGAGCAACAGAGGCCCAGCTATTCCAGACATCGTAGCTGAAGACTAAGGCATGGGAGTGAGGCCATGTGAGACTGGACACCCCCAAGACAACCCATCAGTGGAAAGCCAGTGCGTGCATAAGCATAGCCAGGGCCATGTGGAGCAGAAGAACCACCTGGCTGACAGCAGCCCAGACTTCCAAACTTCAGAATCTTAATCTAATCAATTGTTATTTAGGCCACTAAATTTGGGCTTACACAGCAATAGATAAGTAATACACAGAGGATATTCAAAGAGCTGAAAGAATAGCCATGTGGCTGGAATGTAGAAAATGGATTCAGAAAGTAGGGCTGGAAGAGAGGAGAGTAGTGGAAAACATTGGAGAGGTAGGTAGGGTCCACACCAGGCAATGACCTGGAGGTCATGTTAAAAAGAAATTGATCTTTGTTGTAAATGAGAAGCCACTGAAGGATTTGGGTTTGAAAAGATCACTCTGGCTGAACTGTGGGGAAAAGACTGGCAGCATGAAGAGGGGAGATGGAGAAAACAAGAATGCTTTGCTATTTTGCAGGCAAGAAGAGCTGATAGCTTTAGTGACAGCAACAAAATAGAGATGTAAATAGATTTGAGGGATTTTTTTTTTTTTTGAGACAGAGTCTTGCTCTGTCACCCAGGCTGGAGGGCAGTGGCATGATCTTGGCTCACTGTAACCTCCGCCTCCCAGATTCAAACAATTTTCCTGCCTCAGCCTCCCAAGTAGTTGGGATGACAGCCGAGTGGCCAGCTAATTGTTGTATTTTTAGTAGAGATGGGGTTTCGCCATGTTGACCAGACCGGTCTTGAACTCCTGACCTTAAGTGATCCACCCGCCTCAGCCTCCCAAAGTGCTGGGATTACAGGTGTGAGCCACCGCACCTGGCCGAGGGATTTTTAATAGGCAAAATCATCAACAATAGATTGGATATGGCTTGGAAGGAGAAGGAGGGTTATGAATGACCCCTAGCTTTCTTGCTTAGCCACTGGATATACTGAAGCTTCATTCACTGGGGCAAAAAGCCTGCCCTAACCTACCCAGGCCTCTGGAATATTGGAGGGACGAGGCAAAAGAAACCATCATAAGACTCTGGGGTCTGGGAAATCTTAGGCAGGACACATTGTTCTGCTTCCTGACAGTTGATGGTCCTGGAAGAAGACACACTATGGGAGATGAATGTCAATGGGGATTGATTTTCATCATTTTGGAGAGTCTTCAGTGGCACGTTGGTTTAGTTACATCTTTTGATACAGGTTTCATTCATATATTCAACTTCATCATTTACTAATACTTTCACTAGGTCCAGTGCAGTGGCATATGACTGGAATCCCGGCAATTTGGGAGGCTGAGGCAGGAGGATTCCTTGAGGCCAGGAGTTCAAGACCAGCCTGGGCAACATGGGGAGACCAGCCTCTACAAAAGAAAATTAAATAATTAGCCAGGTGTGGTGGCACATGGCGGTGGTCTCATCTACTCAGAAGGCTGAGACAGGAGGATCACTTGAGCCCATGAATTCAAGGCTGCGGTGAGCTATGATGTTGCCACCGCACTCCAGCGTGGATGACAGAGCAAGACCTTGTCAATCCATCCATCCTTCCATCCATCCATCCATCCATCCATCCATCCATCCATAAAATGAAATAAAATTACAAACACCTGGATCCCACCCCAGCCCTATAAATCACATTCCCCAGGGAGGAAGTTGAGGCACCTGGGTGTATGTAAAAAGGCCCCCCATGGGATTGAGATGTGTAGCCACATTTGAGAGCCACCAGCTTAGAAGGCTTCTAATATTGTTTCCAGGGCTGTGATCTGATGACTCGATTTTACAGAAGCTGAAAGAATTTAAGCAAGGGCTGTGCTCTGCCACAGCCTGGACAGCTGGATAGTAGCTTCAGGGACCCCGGAAGAGCTACAGGCAACAAATGAGGATGCAGGGTGCCAGGCACTGCCCAGGCCACCTGCTCCCCTGGGCACCTGTCACCAAGGAGCCTAGGCAGCCGGGGAGGAAAGAGGAGGCCAAGCCATCAAAGCCAACATGACTGGTTCATTTATATTCACTGTTCTCATAGGCTATGGGCTCCAAACATTTTTAACGTTTAAAAATGTAAAGCATACCTTCTCCAATGTTTACTTTATTCATTTTTCAGTACATGCACATACTACTAAGCTAATATATTTTACACATGAAAAATTTATAGATATATAGAAATCCAAAAATGACATTAGAATATGAGTGCTAATATATTCCTCTTGTCCCTCTAATGGTCCACATCATCTTGTGTACCCCACTTTGGAATCTACTGCCCTAACAGTGAGGGAGCTGTTCTCACCTCGTCATAGAATTCTAATATTCAAGGTCTGGTCTTGTCCTATGACTTTTAGAGGCCAGGAGTTTCTCAAAAGCAGCAGGAAGTATCATTCAGGCATAAGTAGGTTTGGATCCAAAATATTCTGGTAAGAGTTTTCAATGGTGCCATTAAATTGAGAACACTGGGTGCCCTGATTATGTGAAAGCCACTTTTCCAGGGATCTTCAAGGCACTAACAGGGGGCAGCTCTCTCTTGAAAGAGCTTGCATGCTATTATAGCAGGTGGCCCGGAGCGGAAAGACGGTGTGTTCTCTCTCCCCACGACCCCCATCACTCAAATTGAGCACGGAAGCTACATATACCAGAAAGAAACCTAGGCACCATCCTCACCACTTCCTCCCTAGGCGCCAGGCAATCCATCACCAAGTCCTGCAGATGATGCCTCTTCACTACGGCTCAACTGCATCCACTTCCTTTCACATCCACTGTGACCACCAGATCATTTTCTCCTCCCTTATCACCCTGGTGCAAGCTACGACCATCTCCCACCTGGACCACAGCCATCACTTCCGAATCCAACTCCATTCAGTCTAACCTCCACTCAGCAGCCAGGGTGGAACTGATCATTCCACGGCCCTGCAAACTTTGATGGCTTCCACCGACCACTCTGAAAATAAATCTTCAATCTTCGTGTGGTCTTCAAAGCCTCCCGCTGCAGCCTCATCTCTGCAGCTCCCCTCAACCCCATGATGTCTCCTTTTATCCTTCCCTGTGCCCCATTCCTGCCCGGGACACTCCTCCCCCATCTGCCTAGTTAACTCCTAATCAAACTTTGGCTTTCAGCTCCATCAGTGCTTACTCAAGGAAGCCCCAGATAAAAACAGAGTTCCCTATAACATGCTAGCATAGCCCTTATCACAGTTGTAATTTTATGATCCTGCCAGCATGTGGGCGTGCAAAAAAAATTACTTTCTCCCTTCTTTACTAGGCTGTTAACCTCAATGAGGACAGAACTGTGTCATCCTGTGTCCCTACTGCCCAGCACTGTGTCTGGAACATAAGTAAGTACCCAATGAGTTCTGAGTTCTTAATCAATGAGTCAATGTGTACATACATTAATGAATGGAGAGGGGCTGGAGGGAGTAAGCAGGGAAATTGTCTGGAGAGGGGGCCTAGGAGGTGGGAAAAGAGGAACAAATTAAAGAAAGGAAAAGGAAACAGACTAGAAGATATAATATGCCAGGCAGAGAAAGTTAAAGTCGGTCAACCAAGGGCCCTTATAGAACTCAACAAGAGCTAGATTTGAGTCTCTTCCCAAATGCGCTTCCCACAAACCCAGAATCACCCTGATGCTTCTAAGAATGCTGTTCCCTGGCACCCCTTCTGGTGCAAATCCATCCTATGGTATGTCAATATCAGCCAGCCCAGCCCACCCTGGAGTCAGTGGGGAGATGTTCTCTAGCATGAGCTGAGATAGACCCAAGAAGGATCAATCATTTTACTCTCTAGTGGGGAAAGGCCACTGGCTCCATTTCTCCCAGAAGTCAGGCACATGCATTCTTTCCCCAGAAACTATTTTCTCATCTGTAAATGACAGGGGGCTATCTCTGAGGTTTGTTTCAGCTCTGACATCTCGAGAGACCATGGCCCAGTCTGCAGAACCATGGCCTCTGCTAACAGAAAACTGCAGATTGCAGAGGCTGCCTACCCCGGTGTTGACTTTCTTGAGCAATCATCTGGAGACTGCCAGGAATTCCCCAACTAATGAATTTAGGAATGTTTTCTAGATCATGGAAGATAGACACTACCCGATCAGATTTGAACCACTGCTGGGTATACCAATACTTCTTTTAACTTGTCCAAAATTCCCTTCTAGGTAGCAGAAAGGTTTTTGAATCTTTTTCTTTGATTCCTTTTTTAAGAGAGACAAGATCTCACTCTGTCTCTCAGGCTGGAGTGCAGTGGCATGGCTGTACCTCATGGTAACCTCAAACTCCTGGGCTCAAGCGCTCCTCCTGCCCCAGCCTCCCAAGTAGCTGGGACCACAGCTGAACACTACTACGTCTAATTTTTAAATATTTTGTAGGCCGGGCACGGTGGTTCATGCCTGTAATCCTAGCAGCACTTTGGGAGGCTGAGGTGGGCGGATCACCTGAGGTCAGAAGTTTGAGACCAGCCTGGCCAACATAGTGAAACCCCTTCTCTACTAAAAATACAAAAAACTAGCTGGGCGTGGTGGCAGGTGCCTGTAATCCCAGCTACTTGGGAGGCTGAGGCAGAGGAATTGCTTGAACCCAGGAGGTACAGGTTGCAGTGAGCCGAGATCGTGCCACTGCACTCTAGTCTGGACAACAAGCAAGACTCCATCTCAAAATAAAATAATGAAATAAAATAAAACAAAATATAAAATAAAACCCTCCCTGTGAAAGCCTGTGGTCTATTTTCAGAAGCTTTCTTCCTGAAAGCATATGCACATAGATAGCTGAAGTTAAATATTTCACCACTGTCTCTTAATGTAACAGTGAAACAACAAGAAACTAACATAACTAGTCCATTTTTGTTTAAGGGAAATTTACCCATTGTTGCATACAGGTTAGGATAATTTGAGAGCACTGATATAAAATGCAAAGCAGCAATCATATAGTTGTGAAACTAACTCTGGGATTACAGGGGAAGTAGGTACACCACTATGTTTTGTTAAAGGTTTACAGGAGCACTGGGACCTAACCAAGGATGAAGAAGTTCCCAACCACTTAGGACCCTTGCTGGTGCCCAGATTATCTGCCGTCCTCAGTCGCTTCTTGAGTCCAACCTCTACACACAGTTTCCCCATATCCCTCTCCCATAAAACCCTCCAGCCGGCCAGGCGCAGTGGCTCACGCCTATAATCCCAGCACTTTTGGTTGCCGATCACGAGGTTGGAGGCGGGCGGATCACGAGGTCAGGAGATCGAGACCATCCTGGCTAACACGGTGAAACCCCGTTCTACTAAAAATACAAAAAATTAGCTGGGCGTGGTGGCCAGGTGCTTGTAATCCCAGCTACTCAGAAGGCTGAGGCAGGAAAATAGCTTGAACTCAGGAGGTGGAAGCTGCAATGAGCCTAGATTGTGCCATTGCACTCCAGCCTGGGTGACAGAGCCAGATTCCATTTCAAATAAATAAATAAATAAATAAATAAGATAACATCTTAGCATATGTTCCTGAGTTGTTTTTCAGAAACTCAGACCCCACACAATGGATTTGCTGGCAGATAGACCCTCAGATAAGGGGGAACTGAGGACTGAACTCTGACCACAGTGCTTGGTTCTAAATTTCTTCCCAAGGGATCTGGAGGAGGTCATGTCCATGAGGGAGCGGGAGCACTAACATTCTTTTCTGCTGACCTCAAATTTTTAGACAAAGCTTTGCCTCCTGGAGCAATCACAAATCAGAAAATCTTTGACTCCACCTTAGACCTCTGGGCCCTGCTTCAAGATGTCCTGCTTTTTGGCTGGGCATGGTGGCTCACGCCTGTAATCCCGGCACTTTGGGAGGCCAAGGCGGGTGGATCACCTGAGGTCAGGAGTTCGAGACCAGCCTGGCCAACATGGTGAAACCCTGTCTCTACTTAAAATACAAAAAATTAGCCAGGTGTGGTGGCACATGCCTATAGTCCCAGCTACTCGGGAGGTGAGGCAGGAGAATTGCTTGAACCTGGGAGGCAGAGGTTGCAGTAAGCTGAGATTACACCATTGCACTGCAGCCTGGGCAACGAGAGAGAAAGTCTGTCTTAAAAAAAAAAAAAAGTCCTACTTTTTAGGTCAAAACAATGTATAGCTTCCATGTGTTGATTTCTGACTTTGCCTGTAACCTCTGCCTCTCTGCCTTTAAAAACCCTTACCTAGGGCCGGGTACATTGGCTCATGCCTGTAATCCCAGCACTTTGGGAGGCCGAGGCAGGTGGATCATAAGGTCAAGAGATCGAGACCATCCTGGCCAACATGGTAAAACCTCGTCTCTACTAAAAATACAAAAATTAGCTGGGTGTGGTGGCAGGTGCCTGTTGTTCCAGCTACTTGGGAGGTTGAGGCAGGAGAATTGCTTGAATCCGGGAAGCAGAGGTTGCAGTGAGCTGAGATTGCGCCACTGCACTCCAGCCTGGCAACAGAGTGAGACTCTGTCAAAAAGAAAAACAAAAAGCAAAAACAAAAACAAAACAAAACAAAAAAACAAACAAACAAACAAAAACCCTTCCCTACAAGCCATCAGGGAGTTCAGGTCTTAAGCATGAGCCACCCGATTCTCCTTGCTGGGCGCCCTGCAATAACCGCCTCACTTTCTCTTGCTGCAATTGCAATGTCAGTGTTTGGGTTTGCTGAGCCAGACGGGCAGAGCTATGGCGGGTTCTGTAACGTAGAGAGTGATGTTCCACCACCTCTGGAGCATGTCTCTCTGATGTCTTCCTTCCAACTGACAGGAATTCTTCTTTTTATCAAAAGGAAGTCACTTAGGAAGCCATTTAAATCCATTTACACTGTTAAAAGCAACACGGGAGGAACTTTAACGCATAAATTACATAAATAACACCATCTGGTAATCCAAGCGCAGGCAAATTTTAGCCCTTGTCTGATTCTAAACAACACAGGTTTCTGGCAAAGAGAATATTTTAATTTGTTACTCGCATCCTACCAATCATTTTCGGGCATTTCTGGTAACCTTCTTCCCAGAGCAGCAAGCTACTCCTCCTGAAAATCGGGAGAATTTTTCTCAGTGTTTCTTTCTGCCATGCTGGAGATACTGAGCTGACTTTTCCCAGTTTAAATGAACAATGAGAACACATGGACACAGGAAGGGGAATATCACACTCCGGGGACTGTTGTGGGGTGGGGGGAGCGGGGAGGGGACAGCATTAGGAGATACACCTAATGCTAAATGACGAGTTAATGGGTGCAGCACACCGACATGGCACATGGATACATATGTAACAAACCTGCACATTGTGCACATGTACCCTAAAACCTAAAGTACAATAATAATAAAAAAAAGAAAAAAAATAAATAAATGAACATTCTCTTTCACTAAATCAGACGGTTGCATAATGGCTTTCCTCCTAAAGTCCTTTTAAAAAAACTCAGTTTCAATCTTCTGCTTTATTTATGACTGCTTCTCAGAAATGGGATTGACAAATATGGACCTCAAGACGCATCTCAATTTAAGTACCGCGGTGGTAAGAACTTCTAAATACGTGGATGACTTGCACTGACTGGCAAGAAGAATTAAGATGAAGTGTGGTGTGATGAGCAGTTCAGAGAAGTCAAGAAATGCAGATTGAAAGCAGCTTGATCTATAGAGCCCAGAAGTAGGGTTGGGAGGACTTTTTTCTTTTCTTTTGATTTTTGTTGCTGTTACTATGTACTGAAAAGAATAATATTGGCTTATTTTCACCATTTTAAGATTCAACCCAGGCTGGGCACGGTGGCTAATGCCTGTAATCCTAATGCTTTGGGAGGCCGAGCTGGGCGGGGATTGCTTGAGGCCAGGAGTTCCACACCAGCCTGGACAACCATCTATAAGAAAACACTTAAAAATTAGCTGGGCATGGATGCGCATGCTTGTAGTCACAGCAACTCAGGTGGTTGAGGTAGGAGGATCACTTGAACCCCGAGGATTGAGGCTGCAGTGAGCTACGATGGTGCTAATGCACTCCAGCTTGGGCAACAGAGTAAGGACCTGTCTCTAAAGAAATAAAAATAATAATGAATAAAAAGAAAACAAAATCCCTCCCAGTCTTATGACCCAGCCTGATAGCTTGTGACTGTTATAGAAGATCAGGGCTTTGATGTTAGAAAACTGGCTAAAAGGCTGGGTGCAGTGGCTCACGCCTGTAATCCCAGCACTTTGGGAGGCCAAGGCAGGTGGATCAAGAGGTCAAGAGATGGAGACCATCCTGGCCAACATGGTGAAACCCCATGTCTACTAAAAATACAAAAAATTAGCTGGGTGTGGTGGCATGAACCTGTAGTCCCAATTATCCAGGAGTCTGAGGCAGGAGAATTGCTTGAACCTGGGAGGTGGAGGTTGCAGTGAGCCGAGATCACACCACTGTACTCTAGCCTGGCGACAGAGCGAGACTCCGTTTCAAAAAAAAAAAAAAAAAAAAATTGGCTGAAAAGTAGCCTGGGTCAGGCATGTCTAGGTTGGCTTTGTCCTGTTCTCCCCACCTCCCTTCCTTCTTTGTGTGTGTGTGTGTGTGTGCTCCCATCCCTTCCTCTCCTCTCCTGCATTCCCTGTTCCCTACCACCTACTACTTCACATCTACTAGCTCTCACTCTATTTCTGTCCTCCCAACTCTTGACAGTTCAAACATCGGTCCATTAGTCCTTTCTCTACAACAGCTTCAACTAAGTAAGTACTAAGCATTTTATTCTTCTTGGTATTCCCAGCGCCCAGCCTGATGCCTTTAACTTTTCACAATTTACCCTCTTTAGTTATTCAATCCAGTGCTGTCTACATGTTTACTAAGAGCTCCAAGCTAAATGCTGCCAGGGATATAAAGACAATTTAGACATGGATGTCACTGCCAGGCTCATAGCCTTTATTCTTTCCTCACAGCTTAAAATTAGAATGCCAGGAAAGTACTGAAAATGACTTTAGAACCTTTGGTGTAGAAGCGGGCAGAGTGGGGAGGGTGAACACACTGTATTTGCTCCCCTATCCATGCATGTCGTTCATCCTTCTACTGTCATTTCTTTGCATTTTGCCTGGGATTAAAGGAGTTGGTAGGGGCACAATTATAGATAAACTATGTTTAACTATAAAAGAGTAGTGAATTATATTTAATTCTGTGTCTTCAACACCAAAGGGCCAGAGCTTTCAGACTGCATACAGTGATCTAAAGAGGACGGGTCTGTCCACATCCTTTAAAGAGCATAATTGGGCCAGGCACCTGTAATCCCATAATTGGGCTCGCACCTGTAATCCCAGCACTTTGGGAGGCCAGGAGTTTGAGACCAGCCTAAGCAACATGAGAAAACCTCATCTCTACTAAAATACAAAAATTAGCTGGGTGTGGTGGTGCACGCCTGTAGTCCCAGCTACTCAGAAGGCTGAAGCAGGAGAATCACTTGAACCTGGAAGGTGGCGGTTGCAGTGAACAGAGATCATGTCATTGTGCTCCAGCCTGGGCGACAGAGTGAGTGAGACTCCATCTCAAAATAAATAAATAGCATGATTGATGTCACATAGCCCAAAAGGCCAGCAAAGCTTGTGATCACTCTCTCTGGCACTCAGATTCCCTAAATGAACTCAACTTGGTAAAGGCAAAATAAAAGGCATTCCCAATTACTGGTCCCATAAGTCTGCAGAAAGGACAGTGGTACTGGGTTGTCTAGAGTTTGAGGCTAGGACTTGGGAGAAGCCAGCACTGCTCAGCCGGCATGGCTCTGCCACACTAAACTGCACATCTGCACATTGGCCACCATCTAATATGGACTTCCTGTTCTTTATGATGCAGCCAGCCAGGCATGCCTGAGATACCCCTTGGAAAGAACCTTGGCCGGCAACTTCCTGAACTCTTCTCTATTACTCAGGAGATGCTGGAAGGAGGCTGCAGTGGCCCTCACAGGGTTAACGAGAATTACAAGCCAGGCTTTAGGCAGAATTATGGTTAGACATTGATCAGGGTACACAGGTGCACTTTAACCCACTTCCCTGCAGTTGCTAACTATTCAAGGGTCACATAGCACACTGACTACCTGCTCCCTCATTGTTCCTAGAGATAAAATCTCTAACACTGGACCTTTTAACCCAATAATTGCTTAAGGTGTGTGTGTGTGTGTGTGTGTGTGTGTGTGTGTGTGTTTAATCCTGAATTGCAGCAGAATGGCTAACCAATCTGAAGACCCCCACCAAGGAACTGACTCAGGACAGGCATGGAGTTTCTTAATCTTCCTGTTTCAGGACTTCATCCTCTTGCTTCTCAACCAATCAGGAATCCCCACACTTTAGCCAATCACCCATCCTCTTAAAAACCCCTTGAAAACTCCATCCCAAACCCTTTGAGGAGGCAGATTTTAGGTTTCCTCCCATCTCCTCATTTAGCTGACCAGTGATCTTTCTCTGCTGCAACTCCTGGTGTTTTGGTGTATTGGTGTGTTATGGCACAAAGGAGAACTGAACCTGGTGGTCCTAAAAAACGGCCCATGAGATGTGAGAATCCCTTACTCAAGGTCACAAAGCTTGGATCTGGTGTGCAAACATGAGGTCTGGGCCAGGACAGAGCTCTCAACTGTGGGCAGAGCTTGAGAAGCACCTTGCAGCAAGCCACCAAGCCCAAGGGCCTGAGATTAGGACTCAAGGTCAGAGCAGGTGGGCTGGCAAATGGAGAGATATCCAGTGGTGACAGCTGGGTAATGGGGGCAGAACCACCCCTGCAGATGGGAGGAAGAGGATGAAGAGGACCCTAAAAGACATCACCCAGAACTGGGCACCAATGTGGGGCCCATAAGGCTTCATGCTTTCCACAAACCCTTTTGTTATTTCATTGTATGGAATGACATTACAGAAAGATAGTCCTGGAGTCTCAGCACTGGGTTCAAATCCTGGCCCTTGGTTGAGTTTAAATAAAGTCATTGCCAATTACTACTGAGTTGCCCACAATTTGAGGCTAAGTCTCATGGTTGCCTAGCTACTTTTATGTCTGATCCTCAGTTTCCTCAGCCATAAAATGCAGCTGAGGGCCAGGCTTGGTGGCTTATGCCTGTAATCCCAGTGTTTTGGGAGGCTGAGGCAGGAGGATCACTTGAGACCAAGAGTTCAAGACCAGCCTGGGCAACATAGCAAGATCCCATCTCTATGAAAAATAAATAAAAATTATTGTTAACTTAAAAAAGGAGTGGGCCAAGCATAGTGGCTCATGCCTGTCATCCCAGCACTTTGGGAGGCCAAGGTAGGAGGATCACTTGAGGCCAGGGGTTTAAGACCAGCCTGGGCAACATAACAAGACCCCATCTCTACAAAAATCTTTTTAAAAACGTTAGTTGGGCATGGTGGCATGCACGTGTAGTCCCAGCTACTCAGGAGGCTGACGCGGGAGAATTGTTTGATCCCAGGAGTTCCAGGCTGCAGTGAGCTGTGATTGAGCCACTGTACTCCAGCCTGGGCAGCAGAATGAGACTTTGTCTCTTAAAAAAAAAAAAAAAAAAAGTAGCTTATGACAGCAGCTGATCTGAGGGTTGTTGTGAAGGCAACATGAGATAATGTATGGAACACTCATTAACATGACAGTAAATGCTGAGAAAAACCAAAGTAGTTATTATTTACTAGCCACGAGAATAGCTGTGTAGCTGTGAAGTGAGCTGTTTCCTGAGTGGTAGCGGTGCCACTACCTCTGTGTGGGCCCACGGGAGGGGCAGGTTGGACATAATGACTGTGAGGAACCAGAAGAAGTGAGGAAGTGGTAGCTGCTGATGTTGGCACAGGGGTTGCAGGCTCACTGTGTGGCCCTCTGTCCACATTCTGCTTCTCCCTGTTGCACAGCCTGCAATGGGTGTGGGCTGTTGGGGGGCCAGGCCACTACCTGCCCTGCCTGGCTGTGAGGACTCTCTTGTTCTCCCACTAGACGGCCCCCCAGACACCTGGACTGCAGCCTGGCCTAAGTGGCTGGAAGGAGAGCAAGCTGAAGGATTTCCTTGAGTGGAACTGCCGTCAAATGGTGTCAGTGGGTTCACAGAGGCTTGGAGAATGTGTATGATTACTGGGCACTGCTCAGAGGTCCATGGGGATGTGCTCATGGCCACAGACATCCCTGGGAACAGTGGACAGAGCACGGACTCCAGCAGACAGAGGCAACAGTAGAAGTAAGGGGCTCAAAGAAAACAGAGCCATGGGCTTCCAGGGCCTAGAGGGGCCTCTGCCTGAAAGCCAGCCTGCTCAGTGCCAGTCGTTAGGGTCACTGGGGCTTGAAAATGGAGGGTATCAACAGAGGACAGGAGAAGTTGTCACTCACACTCGTCTCCAGTTCTTGCAGGAGCAGGAGGAACTGGGCAGGCTCTCCGGCCTCCAATTTGTCTCCCCATCCCTGTCGTTGTTTAAAAATAGCAGATTTGGGCTGGGCATGGTGGCTCACACCTCAGGTCCCAGTGATTTTGGAGGCCGAGGCAGGCAGATCACTTGAAGTCAGGAGTTTGAGACCAGCCTGGCCAACATGGTGAAATCCCATCTCTACTAAAAATACAAAAAAAAAAAAAAAAAAAAAAGCCAGGCACAGTGGTGGGCACCTGTAATCCCAGTACTTGGGAGGCTGAGGCAGGAGAATCACTTGAACTTGGGGGGCAGAGGTTGCAGTCAGCCAAGATTGCGCCACTGTACTCCAGCCTGAGTAACAGAGCGAGACTCTGTCTCAAAAAATAAAATAAAATAAATAAATAAAAATAGCAAACTTGGGCTGGGTGCAGTGGCTCAAGCCTGTAATCCCAGCACTTTGGGAGGCTGAGGGGGGTGGATCATGAGGTCAGGAGATCAAGACCATCCTGGCTAACCCGGTGAAACCCCGTCTCTACTAAAAATACAAAAAATTAGCTGGGTTTGGTGGCGGGCACCTGTAGTCCCAGCTACTCAGGAGGCTGAGGCAGGAGAATGGTGTGAACCAGGGAGGCAGAGCTTGCAGTGAGCCGAGATTGCGCCACTGCACTCCAGCTTGGGCGACAGAGCGAGACTCCATCTCAAAAAAAAAAAAAAAAAAAAAAAATAGCAAACTTGGATGCCCCTTTTGGGACCAAGCCACCAAACATACTGTCTGTGGCAGGAGGCAACTCATAAAGAAGCATGGTCCAAGCGTAGGAGGGTTTCAGCCTCTCACTTGCTTTTGTTACAGCCAAGATGAGGGGTCTGACCTATGTGATTCCTCTGTGAACTTATGCATGCAGGAACTACATCTGATAAACTAACATGTACTCCATTCTCAGGCTTGGCAAAGAGAAAAGAGAGTGAGAAAATAGCTATAAATTAAATTTAAACAGAGTGAATCCACTCTCCATTCTACTCAAGAGATAGAAACATGCTGAGTCTCAGAGGAAGGTGGTGCCCCGTGGCTGGGGCTGCTGGTGCCCCAGGAACAGCCCTGGTCCTGCCATGCTGAGCTGGGTTATCCTTTGCTTACTTCAACATGGAATGTTCTCAGAACCCTTCTTGGAGCTCCATCCCATCCTTTTCTTTTTGCGTAAACTGCAAATAAAATCAACTAATTTTTTTAAAGTGTGGGATTAGCTGTTGGGTTAGAAGCTATAAAAGTCAGGAAATCTGGGGTTTCTGAAATTGGTGTTAAAATGTCTGTAAGGTTAGGGGCAGAAATGCTGTTTTTTGTTCCAGGATGGTGTATCAGAGCCCAGGAACTTGGGGGCAAAATGCCAAGTCTAGTCATGGACTGATGGAAGCTGGGGAGGGAGGTGGCCTTAGGGGAGTAGATATTGCCATATCAGAAGATCAGACATTCCAGGACATGGTGCCAGTCAGTGCTGTTGGTGATACCAGATAATTTAAAACCACGGAAAGAGAAATACAGATCCCATTTCACTTAGGACTAGGCACAAAATGACATTCACAACCATAACATGAGCCATCTGTGTGAAACTGGGCCTGCAGGCTTGATATTTGCCAATTGGTAAATTACTCCACCAGCTGACTTCACAATTGAAGTCAGGTTTTTTCCTCTTCAGGTTTTTAAATGTAAACATTAGGGCTTTGATCAGGAGAGGATCCTAGAAGTGGAGGAGGTACTTATACACTGAAGAAATGACAAATCTCAGTCCCTTTTATTGAATGGAAACTTCCATTTTGTTCCCCAGAACAGAAAGACAGTGATACTCTTCTTGGGCCTATAACCATCTGTAATAGTCCATTTTCACACTGCTATGAAGATACTACCCAAGACTGGGTAATTTATAAAGGAAAGAAGTTTAAGTGACTCACAGTTCTGCATGGCTGGGGAAGCCTCAGGAAACTTACAGTCATGGTGGAAGGGGAAGCAGGCACTTCTTCACAAGGCAGCAAGAGAGAGAGAGGGTGTGTAGGAGGAACTGTCAAACACTTACAAAACCATCAGATCTTGTAAGAACTCACTCACTATCACAAGAACAACATGGGGGAAACCAGCCCCATGATCCAATCACCTCACACCAGATTCCTCCCATGACATGTGGGGATTACAATTCGAGTTGAAATTTGAGCGGCAACATAGAACTGAACCATTATCACCATCCATGGACAGACCTAATCCACTTATGATAACATCTGGAGAAAGTTGGTGTCAGCTTTGGCGCCTGCTAATTCTTACAGGCAAAGGCCAGGAGCCTCCTGAGTACACCCAGTCCAGCATTTTCTGCAGCCAGGTGTGGCTGTAAGATTTGTTCTCAGTAGTAACTGTGAGTCTAAGTAAAGCACAACCCTGCCGTGGTTGAAAAGCCAGTGTGCATTCTCCACCCTCTTTTTTCCCACTGCATGGAGACCTTGGAAGCCAGACCTGTTGATGATGGAGGAGCCACAGTGTTAAAGAGGCTAAAGTCACTGAATGATCACCAGGAAGGCTACCTGCCAACCCTGGAACATATTTTTACCACACTAAGCCACTGAGATTTGGAGGTTTGCTTGTTTCAGGAGCCAGAGCGACTTGCCCCCAGCACTCTTCATCTGCTATTTTGAATTGTAATGTGTAGAATTGTATTTACTTTATTATTATTATTGTTATTATTTAGAGACAGGTTCTCTGCTCTGTCACCCAGGCTGGAGAGCAGTAGGACAATCCTAGCTCACTGCAGCCTTGAACTCCTGGGCTTAAGCAATCCTCCTGCCTCAGCCTCCCAAGTAGCTGGGGCTACAGGTGTGCACCACCATGCCTGCCTGACTGATTTTCTTTTCTATTCTTTTCTTTTCTTTTCTTTTTTTGAGATGGAGTCTCGCTCTGTCGCCAGGCTGGAGTGCAGTGGTGCAATCTTGGCTAACTGCAACCTTTGCCTCCTGAGTTCAAGCAATTCTCCTGCCTCAGCCTCCCAAGTAGCTTGGATTCCAGGCGCATGCCACCACACCAAGCTAATTTTTGTATTTTTAGTAGAGACGGGGTTTCACTGTGTTGACCAGGCTGGTCTCAATCTCCTGACCTTGTGATCCACTCACCTGGACCTTCCAAAGTGCTGAGATTACAGGTGTGAGCCACCGTTGCCTGGCCTCTATTTTTCTTCTCTGTGGTATTGGGATAGCACTAAGTTGCCTAGGCTGGTCTCAGACTCCAGTCTCAAGATGTCCTCCTGAATTGGCTTCTCAAAGTGCTGGGATTACAGAAAGGAGCCACTGCTCCCAGCCCAGAGTTTTAAAATGCATACAGGAACCCTATTCTTTTATAAATATTAGGTATCCAGAAACGAGAGGCTTCCCCGAGGTTCTGACCAACCAATCCTTTTATTTCTGTTTCTCTCCCAGAAAACAATTCATTTTTCAGCTTCCAGGAAAGCTGGATATTGCACCTGGATATTGTAAATGTCACTGGCCTGCTCCATCCCATTCACTTCTCTGCCCTGCTGGGGCCAGTTTCATGTCTTAGAAATTTACTGGAATGGTAGCCAGCTGCGGAGTTGATAAAGGGAAATGGTCTTTTAAATTTTTAAACGATTGTTTCTGGTGTCGCTTTGTTCTTGCTCTCCTAACACTGTGTCTGGCATATCTTCTAGGCCTGGGGTCTGTTTGAACAATTCTAAAATGTCATCTCCTACCTGCTGCCTTCTGCTGCTGCAATCAGCTCGCAGCCTGGCTCCCACAGAGCCTTTAGGCAGAATTCATGTGTGGACACTGCCCATTCACAGAAACTTTGATCAGAAAGATAGCCACCTTAGCCACAATATGTTTCTCTGCTCTCTGGCTCAGAGAAAACATAGGAATGCCATTGTATTATCTTGAATACATCCCTTTTTCCCTTTTGTAAAAATGCTGGGGTGTATGGCTGGGTTTTTGTTTTTGTTTTTTGACAGAGTCTTGCTCTGTCGCCCAGGCTGGAGTGTAGTGGTACAATCTCAGCTCACTGCAACCTCTGCCTCCCGGGTTCAAGCGATTCTCCTGCCTCAGCCTCCCAAGTAGCTGGGATTACAGGCACGCGCCACCACGCCCACCTGTTTTGTATTTTTAGTAGAGATGGGGTTTCCCCATGTTGGCCAGGCTGGTCTCAAACTCTTGACCTCAGGTGATCCACCTGCCTTGCCTCTCAAAGTGCTGGGATTACAGGCGTGAGCCTCTTCGCCTGGCCTGTGACTGGGTTTTGATAGTTCTGAATAGCATTGATCTTGAAACCTTTAAAGAATCACTGGCTTGGGGTTCCTCCAGAGACCACCCCAGGTCTTTTTCTTGGAAAATTTGAAGCACCATCCATCCTATCGACTGAAGTTCATCATGTGTGACTGTCCCAAAACATGTGATGTGCTCCTGTATTTTCTTGCCACCCCTGGGTTTTATGAGGAACACTTGGGGGTTAAGAGAAAAATCTGTTCTTCATACATTTTCCGTAGATTTAATGACAGGCAGGGCACTGCCTCAAGTGAACCTGGATAGCATTGGCCAATAGAAAGAATAGAGAATCTAGAAGAGGTTTTGTTTTTTTTTTTTTTTGAGACAGAGTCTCACTCTATTGCCCAGGCTGGAGTGCAGTGGCGCGATCTCGGCTCACTGCAACCTCTGCCTGCTGGGTTCAAGTGATTTTCGTGCCTCAGCATCCCCCAGGAGCTGGGATTACAGGTGCACACCACCACACCCAGCTAATTTTGTATTTTTAGTAGAGACGGGATTTCACAATGTTGGTCAGGTTGGTCCTGAATTCCTGACCTCAAGTGATCCACCTGCCTTGGCCTCCCAAAGTGCTGGGATTACAGGTGTGAGTCACTGTACCCAGTCAAGAATCTAGAAGAGGTTCTGTAAAGGAAAATCTTTCTTCAAAGAATTTCATCTCTAAGGATGTGAAGGAGTTGGTTGTCCATGAATCTGCAGCACATTCTGTTATTTACCTTGGGGGCCTCCTTTTGGAGAGCCATTAAAAATCCCCTCTCCGAAAACTATTGTTCTTGCCCACTGAAACACTTAAAACACTTGTTAAGTGTCAGACACTTTGCAAAATGCTCTATATTCATTTATGCATTATTTTATTTCATTCTTACAAGCCTGCAATGGGCTGAGTGTCCACATCTCCCCAATATGTTTTAAGAGTTTCCATAGGCTACGACAATAGCTTTCTGGCCTGCTGTTAGGAAAGGATTCTTTGGGAAAATGAGATGCCTGGTTCATGAGATGCAAGATTTGGGAGAGGCAGGAATGACGGTAACCTCTCTGGATCACTGAATGAGCATCAGCAGACAGCCTCGTGTTCCCAGTAACATGTCAACCCTGTTCCATGGTGGGGGGACAGCTCATGCTGGGGACACTGAGATCAGCTTCAATGGGGCCTCTCAGCTGCATTGTAACCTCCAGCCGAAATTCTCTACCAAGCTTTGGAAGCCAGATCTTGCTGTCATTCCATAACACAGTTCCCTCATCAGCCTCAGAAATGCTAACTAGACTAGCTTATAACTATCAAGAACATCAGCAGCAGCAGCAGCAGCAGCAGCATCCTCATCATCCACAACAGCTAAGACTTGAACACTTACTGTGTGTCGGACACTTTGCAAAGTGCTCTGTATTCATTTGTGCATTATTTTATTTCATTCCTACAACAAGCCTGGAATGGAATGAATGTCCATGTCTCCCCAAAATTCATGTGTTCAAATCCTGACCCTCTTGGCGACAGGATGAGGAGATGGGGGTCTTTGGGAGGTGATGAGGTCCTCAGAGTGGAGCTCTTGTGAACAGGGTTAGTGCCCTTATGAAAGAGGAACAAGCCACCCCTCACTCCTTCCACTATGTGAGGACATTGCAAGACGGCACTGTCTAAGAGCCAGGAAGTGGGCCCTTACCAGACACAGAATCTGCCTTGATCTTGGACTTCCCAGCCTCTAGAACGGTGAGAAATCAATTTCTGTTGTTTATCAGCTACCTAGTGTATGGTATTTTGTTATAGCAGCTCAAACAGACTAAGACAAAGCCCATGAGGTAGGTCCTTCTATAATTCCCAAGTTACAAATGAGGAAATGAAGGTCAACAATACCCAAGACACACACCTATTAAGTTATGCGACCAAATTCATTCAAAACGTGGGTCTGCTTAACCTCTGTTCTCTTTCCTACCACATATACCCCAAGAAGTGTAAGAAGACTTTGTTTTTCTATGACCAAGTCTACCAACCCCTACATCCTGAGATCGTGGTTATTGGGATACAGAAAACCTAAGCCATAGGTTCCCAATAACAGACCTCTGGTCTCGGCTGGTTACATCCCAACTCCCTGGGGGAGCTTCTGATAAACATCCATGTCTATATTCCATTCCTTGAGGTTCTGATATAGCAGGCTTTGGGAGGGGCCTGAAAATCTGCATTTTATCACAGTTAGGGAATCTAACTGTCAGAAACCAGCTAAAGATTCTTAAACCTCTGTGCTGCAGACACTTTTGGCATCTAGTGAAAACTGTGGATCCCTTCTCAGAATAATGTTTTTAGTTTAGTTTTTTTTTTTTTTTTTTTTGAGATGGGGTCTTGCTATGTTGCCCAGGCTGGTCTTAAACTCCTGGGGTCAAGTGATTCTCCTGCCTAAGCCTCTCAAGTAGCTGGAATTACAGAAAATGATGTATTTAAGTGCATCAAATTAAACAAAATGCACAGGATTACTAAAGACTATGTTGAAATATAGCTATTGGTTTTTTTAAAATTATGATATAATCCATGTGCTTCTTTAGCATCTTAAATAACAAGATCTACTGTTTGGTTTACTAACTACTATAAATTTGACAGTAGTCTAGAAGATATTTAAGTATTTCAAGATAGCCATGACAACTAGAATGTGATATAAAAATGTCTAGCCTACATTCATTAAAGAAACAAACACTAGTATCAGTTAGAGATTAGGGAAACGTCAACATGTATTTTATATTTCTGACCAAGTTTACAGACTCAGATACAATCACAGACTCCTTGGAGATGAGTGGATTCCAAGCCAAGAGCCCCTGGTGTGGTGCTATGGCCAGCCATCATCTAAAAAAAAAAATGTAGAATACAGATTTCAAGAGACTTACAAAAAAATCTTCCTGCAAATACAGGTTTTACAAGAGGGAAAATCGAACCAAAGAGGTGCTTGATTTTCATTAGCAATAAGAAGTCTGCATGGATATCTTGATCTTTTCTTTCTTGCAAAGGGACCATATTAAATGATGGATTTAAAAATTTACCATCAATACTGGAGTGGAACAGTAACCATGAGAAATCACGCTCATGCAAATCTTATTGGAAAAAATGGTGCATGATTTATCTTTTTGTCGGCATCCTGATATTCTAAGATGAAAGTTATTTTTTTCCCTACTCTTGCTTTGTTTTGCACTTACCCTAATTTTCTAAATAACACAGTTTCCAGATTGCGAGAAATGATTATCCTTATTCAGAGCAAATGGTGCTGGAGATATATTCATGGAAGGGCTGCGATCTTCCTGCAATCAACCATCCTCTCCTTTGCCTTGTCAGAGCTCACCCCCCTCTGAAAGAGATTACCTAAAGGTTCCAACAGCCGAAGCAATAATGGAAATCTCCAAGTTGCAACCAAGAACAATACTTCATGAACCTCAGAAAGTTTGCTGTTTTTAGCTTTTCAACATATACAGTAGGTAATAGGATTTTGTGCACGTTCGCACAGCATTTAATAGCTTAAAGCATTCCCTGCTTGCTGCTTTCGGTTGTGTGCTATGGTTTAGGTGGGTTTAAATGTTTCCCGGGCCGCTCACAATTACTCATCTCCATGGCAGAGGTAGCAGGGAGTTCGGCTTCACTCCCTGGAGACGAGCCCTCCCCACAGCCCTCCCCACAGCCCTCCTTGTGCAATTGCTCAGTGTCAGAACCTCTGAAGGCAAAATAGAGACGCCAGCCAAAGAGGATGATGGACAGCTGTCATCTCCGGGACACCAGTAGGCACAGCCCAGATCACCTAGGAGGAGAAGATGGGGCCTCCACAGACGGTTACATTTCTCTTAAGTGTGAACACCGAACAAGAGAGTGCAGATCAGTTAGACAAGGCAGACCAGTTAGACAGGACAGAGGGTCTCATCAAATCACCCAGTGCCATTCAAGTCTCCTCAAATGGTTTTTTTCTGTTGACTCCTTTTTTTAAAAAAAAATGTTAATTTTTGTGGGTACAGAGTAGGTGTATATATTTATGGGATACATGAGATGTTTTCATACAGGCATGTAACGCATAATAATCCCATCAAGGAGAATGGGGTATGGGTATCCATCCCCCCTCAAGCATTTATCCTTTGTGTTACAAACAATCTAATTAAACTCTCTGAGTTATCTTAAAATGTGCAATTGAGTTGTTACGGACTATAGTCACCCTGTCGTGCTATCAAATAGTAGGTCTTATTCATTCTTTCTATTTTTTTTTTTTTACCCATTAACCATCCTCATCTCCCCTGCACAGCCCCCCACTACCCTTCCCAGCCTCCGATAACCATCCTACTCTCTGTGTCCATCTGTTCAATTGTTTTAATTCTTAGATCCCACAAACAAGTGAGACCATGCGATGTTTGTCTTTCTGTGTCTGGCTTGTTTCACTTAACATAATGAAACAACACCGTTCACCTACCTAGCGTCATGGATCGCAGTACGCAGAATCCAGACTTAGAGGCCTCACCTACTCTTTGGATGGCAGGTGCTAAAACAAGAATACCAAGAGTCTGTCTGATTAGACCTGTCTGATTAGACCTTGATAAACCTACACTCTCAGACTCACCTCCCCAGCCATCCACATTAAACTTCACTGCATGCTCCTCTGCCCATTCTAACCTCAAGGACTACCCATGCCATGTCCGTATCGGGATGCCCTTTCTGTCCACATCCCACCCTCTTTTCAATGCCCAGGGACCCTCTTCCAGAAGCCCTTTCCTAACCTTCCAGGGGAGGGACAGCCTCTTTTCTTCATCTACCACTCTAAGACTTGATATTAGTGTCAGAGGCATTTGAACCAGAGCGACTCCATCTTGAATAGGGGATGGGTAAGATAAAGCTGAGACCTACTGGGCTGCATTCCCAGGAGGCTAGGTGTCCTTAGTCACAGGATGAGATAGGAGGTTGGCACGAGACACAGGTCATAAAGACCTTGCTGATAAAACAGTTGCAGTAAAGAAGCCAGCCAAGACCCACCAAAACCAAGATGGCAATGAAAGTGACCTCTGGTCTTCCTCAAGGCTCAATGTATGCTAACAGTAATGCATTAGCATGCTAAAAGACACTCCCACCAATGCCATTACAGTTTACAAATGCCACAGCAATGTCAGGAAGTTACCCTCTGTGGTGTACAAAGGGGAGGAACCCTTGGTTCTGGGAATTGCCGACTCCTTTCCTGGAAAACTCATGAATAACTCACTTCTTGTTTAGCATATCATTGAGAAATAACCATAAACATGGGCAACCAGCAGCCTTCGGGACTGCACTGCCTATGGAGTAGCCATCCTTTTAACCCTTTACTTTCTTAATAAACTTGCTTTCACTTAACTCTATGAACTTGCCCTGAATTCTTTCTTGTGCAAGATCCAGGAACCCTCTCTTGGCCTCTGGATCAGGACCCCTTTCCAGCAATATTAGTACTGCTCATTTCACCAGATGGAGCAGATGTTCTGAAATGCTGGCTGAGCACAGCGACAGTATAGAGGAGATCCCAGCCTGTGACTCATCTACCAAGTCAGTGCTGAGCTATGTCCCAACCTCCCTGTCTCGACTGACCCTCATCCTCCCTGGCAAGCCCCTGTTCCCATGGTTCCATCCTGGCCCCATTCGGGACATCTCACTCTGACCTCAGGCTCCCGTTCTTCTGGTTCTCTCATTCACTTACTCCCACTAAACCTCTTTGGAGGGAAGCCCTCAGGCTACTTGATGGCTATAATAATAAAAAAAAAAGGCCAGGTGCGGTGGCTCACGCCTGTAATCCCAGCACTTTGGGTGGCCGAGGCAGGTGGATCACGAGGTCAGGAGATCAAGACCAGAAAAATTCTGGCCAACATGGTGAAATCCTATCTCTGCTAAAATACAAAAAATTAGCCGGACGTGGTGGCATGCACCTGTAGTCCCAGCTACTTGGGAGGCTGAGGCAGGGGAATCGCTTGAACCTGGGAGATGCAGGTTGCAGTGAGCTGAGATTGCGCCACTGCACTCCAGCCTGGCAACAGAGTAAGACTCTGTCTCAAAAATAAATAAATAAACAAAAATAAATAATAATAATAATAACAGCAACAAAGTAATGAGAGCTAGCACGTAACTGTGTTTTTAGCACTTTACATTTATTAACTCTTGTTAATTCGATCACATAATAACATGATGAGTTATGTGCTACTGTGCTCCCCATTTTACAGATGAAGAAACTGAGGCACAGAGAGTTTAAGAAAAAATAGCTCCAAGTCATCCGACTCCATCCCGGGTTGAGCTGGGATTTGAATCCCGGCCGTCTGCAGACACTACTCCTCTATTTTTGCTATGCATTTCTCTTCCTTTCGTCCCCAGCTTACAGTCTGTTTTCCATCACTTCCACACCCTCTTACTATTTTACCTCTTGTACCACTGACCTTTCACTGCACTCACATGGCAAAACCACAACCTGGGATTGAACCAACCACCTGCATTTTCTGGACCAATATCCCAACGACTGAATAAGACTGGAGAAAAATGTACAGGCACACAGAGTTGTCACTATCAATGTATGTCCTCAAACCTAAACTGGCCCCTTGATACAGCCAGAGAAGCCTGCTAAGTCTCCCTGGAAAACTCCTTCTTGGGTCTTCACTGCAGCTATTTCAGTCTTCCCTGTTCTCAGATCTCCAACCACTTCTCACTTTCAGCTGATGACATTGCCTGCTATTTACTGGAGCAAACGGAAACCACCCAGTGGGAAGTCACTCAGTCCTCTATTGCCAAACCAGTTTGCCTCCACCTGAACCAGACTCCCGCCTTCCCTCCTGTTACAGGGGAGATGTGGCCCTTCCCCTATGTGTTGGATATGTCCATCCTCCTTCCTTGGGAGCCTCTCCCACCTGTCCCCACTGCCTCTTCCCAAGTCCATCATCTTCCCCAGAGAACTGCAGTGTTCTAATAGTCTCCCTGTGTCCCCCACTCCCTGCGTCTAGCTATGAGCCACATCTCTTCTGCAGCAAGATTTTAAAGCACAGAGTATAGTGAACAACAATGTATTGCATATTTCAAAATAGCTAGAAGAAAGAACTTGAAATGTACCCAATACATAGAAATGATAAATACTCAGATGATGGATATACCCCAAATGGCCTGACTTGATCATTATGTCAGAGGCGTTTGAACCAGAGCGACTCCATCTTGAATAGGGGCTGGGTAAAATAAGGCTGAGACCTACTGGGCTGCATTCCCAGGAGGTTGAGGCATTCTTAGTCACAGGGTGAGACAGGAGGTTGGCACATGATACAGGTCATGAAGACCTTGCTGATAAAACAGGTTGCAGTGAAGAAGCCCGCCAAAACCCACCAAAACCAAGATGGTGACGAGAGTGACCTCTGGGCATCCTCACTGCTACACTCCCACCAGTGCCATGATAGTTTACAAATGCCATGGCAATGTCAGGAAGTTACCCTATGTGGTCTAAAAAGGGGAGGCATGAATAATCCACCTCTTGTTTAGCATATCATCAAGAAATAACCATAAAAATGGGCAACCAGCAGCCCTGACTATGGAGTAACCATTCTTTATTCCTTTAATAAACTTGCTTTCACTTTACTCTATGGACTCGCCCTGAATTCCTTCTTTCATGAGATCCAAGAACCTTCTCTTGGGGTCTGGATCAGGACCCCTTTCTGGTAACAATTACACATTCTATGCAGGTAACAAAATTTCCCATGTACTTCATAAATACATACAAATATAATGTGTAAAACAAAAATGAAATTCTAAGGCCCTTCAACCATCCGAATGGACTTCCTCCTTAGCCACAGCTATTTTAAAATTTAACCCGAGAGACTGTTTCAGGCCATGATGGGAAGTGGGGGTCAGACAGGCCTCATGATCTCTCTCCAGCTTTAACATCAATACAGACTTTAAGTCTGGTAAGAAACATTTTACAACCTCTTTTCTCTAAAGCCTAGTACCTGAAAGCTTCCTCTGCAAATAAGAACTTGGGTCTCCATAATCGTTTATCTGAACCCAGGCATTCCTCTTTTTTTTTTGAGACGTTGTCTCACTCTGTCACCCAGGCTGGAGTGCAGTGATGAGATCTTGGCTCACTGCAACCTCTGCCTCCCGGGTTCAAGCAATTCTCCTGCCTCAGCCTCCTGAGTAGCTGGGATTACAGGCACCCGCCATCATGCCCAGCTAATTTTTGTACTTATAGTAGAGACGGGGTTTCACTGTGTTGGCCAGGCTGGTCTTGAACTCCTGACCTCATGATCCACCCGCCTCGGCCTCCCAAAGTGCTGGGATTACAAGGATGAGTTACCATGCCTGGCTGGCATTCCTTTTTATGGAGCCCAGGTCTTCAGATAAACTCAGCCAATTGTCAACCAGAAAACTTTTTAATAGACCTATAAGCTGGAAACCCCCCGCTTCAAGTTGTCCAGCCTTTCTGGACCAAACCAATGTATTTCTTTTTTTTTTTTTTTTTTTTTTTGAGATGGAGTCTCACTCTGTCGCCCAGGCTGGAGTGCAGTAGTACCATCTCGGCTCACTGCAACCTCCACCTCCCAGGTTTAAGCAATTCTCCTGCCTCAGCCTCCCGTGTAGCTGGGACTACAGGTACTGGCCACCACGCATGGCTAATTTTTGTATTTTTAGTAGAGACAGAGTTTCACCATGTTGGTCAGGCTGGTCTTGAGCTCCTGACCTCAGGTGATCTGCCCGCCTCAGCCTCCCAAAGTGCTGGGATTACAGGCGTGAGCCACCGTGCCTGGCTTGTATTTCTTAAATGTATTTAATTGATATCTCATGTCTCCCTAAAATGCATAAAACCAAGCTGCGCCCCAACCACCTTGGGCACATGTTCCCAGGACTTCCTGAGGGCTGTGTCCCAGGCCATGGTCACTCACATTCTGCTCAGAATAAATCTCTTCAAATATTTTATAGAGTTTGACTCTTTTTGTCAACAAACGTACCCCCCAAAAGTGCAAATCTGACCATGGCGCTCCCCATCTTCAGTGGCTCCACACGGCCCCTAGGAGGTCTAAATTCTACCAATTGCACGTGGACAGAAAGATGGAAGTAATAGACACTGGAGACTCCAAAAAGGGGGAGGGAAGGAGTGGGGTGAGGGTTGCTAGATTGCCTGTTGAATACAATGTACAATATTTGAGAGATGTCACTGCCTGAGGGGTTCTTCCTGCCCACTGCATAAAGACAGACCATGGTACTGTAGTAGAGAGAGTTTAATAGACATGAGGCCAGTCATGCCATGTGTGTGGGCAGGGGCTGGGCCCTCCACCCAAGCTCCCCAACCCCCTTTGTCTCTGCCTTGCCTGGGGCTGGCTCCCTTCTCAATGCTTGATGTCGCTGAGCACATGACTTCAAACTGAAAGCAAAAAAGTGTGCTTTTTCCTTTGGACCCTACCTGCAAATGCCAATTATGCCTTGGATTTGCCAGCAGCTGGTACGAATGAGTGAGAGGCTTGTCTCTAAGATGACTCACTTCCTCTCTGGTATTTGCAAGGAAGCGAGGAATGAGCAACGAGAAACAGAACTTCAAGAACAAATTCCACCCTACAAATGCTGCGAGAATCCTTTCGGGGCCCTCAGAGGGCAATGAGGCATGTTATATGAAGATTAGCAGAGAGAACAGCAATCCCCTAAATAAAGAAATAAATAATGAGCCGGTAAATACTGACAGCTGCATTCATTTCCTCGGCCACATTTCCCTTTAACACTCCCTGCCTGGTAAAAGAAGTTTGCTTCTGGATAAGAAGGACTTCGGGAGAATCCTCCCCAAGCCATCAGCTGACAGGAGAGCTATCCCAGCCCCCAGGACAAACTGCCTAGCCTCAGTCTGCCCCTTTGCAGGGGGTCAGGGTAGGCAGGCCGTGATTTGAAGCCCCATCCTATGATTTTATGATGCAAACTCCCCACATTGCACTATAGTGTTCCATATTGGGAAACCTTCCCAACCCAGAGCCGGGCTGCGCCTGGGACGTGGCGAGAGAATGGCAGGGACTGTGTTTTCTTCACTGACACCTTCCCAGTGCCATTCTCTATGAACCACATTTAAGCACTCCCTAGAACTAAATAATCAATCTTTATTTATTTATTTTTTTTTGGGACAGAGTCTCGCTGTGTCGCCCAGGCTGGAGTACAATGGTGAGATCTCGGCTCACTGCAACCTCCCACTCCCGGGTTCAAGTGATTCTCATGCCTCAGCTTCCCAAGTAGCTGGGATTACAGGCGTGTGCCACCATGCCCAGCTAGTTTTTGTATTTTTAGTAGAGACGGGGTTTCGCTATGTTGGCCGTGCTGGTCTCAAACTCCTGGCCTCAAGTGATTCACCCACCTTGGCCTCCCAAAGGGCTAGGATTACAGACATGAACAATCATGCCTGGCCAAGATAAACAGTATTTTGATGCAATGTTTAATAAATCAAAAATCATGCAGAAAATCCACGGTGAGCAAAATGTAAGAAGTTGAAATAGGCTCCCCGGGCTCACGATCCTCCCCCTGGTCTGGGCCCTGAGAGAAGGAGTTTCCACCAGCCCTTCTGACTTGCTACATTCTGGTTGTATTTTCCATCCATGTCTAGCGTGGTCCCAGATTCTCTCCTGACCCTTGTCCCCAACACGCACAGACCCACAGATGCATCAGATGCATTCAGCTTGGCTGAAGGTGCTTGTGCTTTTGAGCTTGGTCATAGATATCACTCTACTCACCCAAGTCAGAGCAGGGCCCCTCATGGACACTCTCACCCCATCAGAGCACCTACTGCCTTCTCCTGTCTTTGAGAGCTGGGGCAAGATCTTGTGTAATATTCGAACCCCAGCACCGGGCAATGGGAATCCCATCCATATCACAGGAATGAATGAATACATGGACAACCTGAAATAGGGCAGATCCCAGTGCTCCCGGCACCCTGCAGGTGGTCCCCCAGGGCCTTGCTTCCAAGGACAGAAGCTCACAGTGGAAGAGCAGCCTGCTCTACAGTGGAAAAGCTTGACCGGACAGGAGGCTGTTCCTTATCTTGAGCCTTAGTGGTCCTTGTAAGAGCATCTTTTCAGGTATCTGAAGAAAGGGCTCTCTCAGCATCAGTCTTTTTTCTTTTTCTTTTCTTTTTTTTTAGACTAAACATCTCCAGGTCCTTTAAAGACTTCTTTAAAGGGCTGGATGCAGTGGCTCACACCTGTCATCCCAGCATTTTGGGAGAACAAGGCCAGAGAATTGCTTGAGGCCAGGAGTTTGAGACCAGCCTGGGCAACAGAGCAAGACCCCCGTCTCTACAAAAAAAAAAAAAAAAAAAAAGAGTAACTTAGCTGGGCGAGTTAACCCATTCAAATGCTAATCTCTTCTGAAAACACCAGCACAGACACATGCAGAATTAATATTTAATCTGGGCACCCTGCAACCAGTGAAATTGACCTATGAAATTAGCCATCCCAATATTAGACCTCAGCTCAAAAGCCTCCCATGGCTCCCATTCTACTCAGAGTACACACTAAGATCTACATGATGGCAGATGGTTCATTCTCCTCCTTCCTTCCCTTATCTCCTCTCACTCTCACCTTTGCTGATGCCACTCCGGCCACAGTGGTCTCCTTGCTCTTCCTCAACTGGACCAAGCTCATTCTTATGGAAGGGCCATTGAATTTCCCATCCTTCCCACATGGAATATTCTTCCTCCAGAAGTCCACAAGACTTGTTCCCTTACTTCATTCAGATTTACTATTGAGTCCAGGCATGGTGGCTCACACCTAATCCCAGTGCTTTGGGAGGCCAATAAGGGAGGATCGCTGAAGCCCAGGAGTTCCACACCAGCCTGGGCAACATAGTGAGACCTCTCTACAAAATATTAAAAATTAGCTGGGTGTGCTGGTGCATGTCCATCAGCACCAGCTACTCAGGAGTTAGAGATGGGAGGATCGCTTGAGCCCAGGAGGTTGAGGCTACAGTGAGCTATGATCATACCACTGCACTCCAGCCTGGGCAGCAGGGCAATTGTCTCAAAAAAAAAAAAAAAAAAAAGTAAAAATAAAAATAAAAGATTTACTACTTAAACACTTCCTTACACCACAATGTTCCCTGGCTACAAAATGTAAAACAATCTCCCCTCTCCCTTCCAATCTCTGTCTCCTTTCTCCAAATTATGTATTTATTTGCTCATTGTCCACTGCGACAGGCAGGAATTGTATCTGTTCTGTTCCTTCCTACATTCCCAGGGCAGAATAGGGCCTGGTACCCAGTAAGTGCTCATTGAACAACTGAATGAATAAACGAATTGAAGTACCTGTACCCTAATTTATCAGCATCAACACATACTATTCTTGGGTAGGATTCTAACGATGTGGCCTATCTCGAATTTGCTTATTTTCTTTAAATCTGAAATGGCACTTCTCCCTTGGGTCCTCAGTATCAAGCTCCATGATTTCCGGATTGCACTGGAAGATCCAAACCCTTTGTCCTGGCTGTTTTCAACTCTTGCTGAATTGAGTTTCTGGCCTGCTTTTCAGTATGAGGTGCCCTGGTATTTTTAGAAGAGCACTTCTCGTGTGTTTGTGAAGGCCAATTACACCAGCTGCCTCTCTGGGTATGTTTCCATTTGCTGGCTGATTTTTACATTCCATGCAAACATTGATGAGATTGTCCACTAAATGGGTATCAATCCTAACAAGCATCAATGAAATTCCGGTTCTGAGTGTCCTTGGCCACCATAGCTACCCGGTAAAACTCATTAGTGTCCATGAAAAGAGACAGAAATGCAGAGTCAGCCAGACAAAAAGAGGTCGAGGAAAGGAGGAGGGGATCAGTGCACTGCGGGCCTTATGGATGTGTTAGGGCAATGCTGAGACCTTCATCCAGACTGGATGTTCTGAGTTCATCCTTGGCTTTTTTGGCATGGGAGCTTTGCCAAGGGAAGGCTGTTCCTTATCTTGAGCCTTAATGGTCCTTGTAAGAGCATCTTTTCAGGTATCTGAAGAAAGGGCTGTTTAGGTGGTATTGTGGATCTGGTGACTTTGGCCTGGTGTAGTGGCTCACACCTGTAATCTCAGCCCTTTGGGAGGCCAAGGTGGGAGGATTGCTTGAGTTCAGAAGTTGGCTTTAGTCTCAGCATTGCCCCTGGATGTCTGGATTCCAGGCTAATGATCTCTGGGTGGTGACAGTCCTGTGTCTATCTGGCAGGCCTGATAGTACTGGAGTCAGCACAAAGTTACAGTATAATAAACATGGGCTAGAAGGAATGAGTACATGAGGAGGGTTTATCAGCTCAACTGTTTAGGAGGTATTGTGAACCTGGTGACTTTGGCCTGGTATAGTGGCTCACACTAATAATCCCAGCCCTTTGGGAGGCCAAGGTGGGAGGATTGCTTGAGTTCAGGAGTTAGAGACCAGGCTGGGAAATACAGCAAGACTGCCTCTCTATAAAAAGTTTAAAAATATAATCCAGGCATGGTGGCTTGTGCCTGCTGTCCCAGCTACTTGGGAAACTGAGGCAGGGGGATTGCTTGAGGCCTAGAGTTCAAGACTAGCATGGGCAGCATAGTGAGACCTCCCAACTCCCAATTCTCCAAAAATAAATAATTAGTTGGGACAAGTGCCCACAGTCCCTGCTACTCAAGAGGCTGAAGTGGGAAGATTGTTTGAGCCCAGGAATTGGAGGGTACAGTAAGCCATGATCACACTTGAGCCTGGGTGACAAAGCGAGACCCTGTCTCAAAATACAACTGAAAATAAAAATAAAAATGAACGTAGAGATTTTTGATAAGCTTTAGGGGATCCAAAAACCAGCTCCCAAGATTGTTAGACAGTGTTCTGAGTTTGTAATGTCCTCAGGGAGAGGGTGCATAGGTAGATGTCATCAGATTCTCAAAGTGACCACTGACCCCAAAGCATGAAGCTCCACTTGGTTATTAACAGAACACGGTGTGAATGCAGCCCGCAGGACTGTGGGGTGGCTCCTGGCTGGAGCAGCTTGATTTGCCCTCCTGCCTGGCCTCCCCTCTTCCTCAGCCCCCTCACTCTCCGCTAGAACCCTAACTTGCCACTGGCTACTCCACATGTGCCATGCACTTCCTGCTTGGTGCCTCTGCTAGGGTCCTCTCTCTGAAACAATCCTTCCTTCTTCTCCACCAGCCAACTCCTCTTGGCCCTTCTAGACCTCTCTTCTAGGCCCTGCTTCTCTCCCCTCAGTGCCCCCAGATAGGGGCGTGGCCCATGGACTCACCTGCCTCAACCTCCCAAAGTGCTGGAATTACAGGCGTGAGCCATTGCACCTGGCCAATTCTGAATAAGCTTTAAAAGCACTGGCTGGGCACAGTGGCTCAGGCCTGTAATCCCAGCACTTTGGGAGGCTAAGGCGGGTGGATCACCTGAGGTCAGGAGTTAGAGACCAGCATGGCCAACAGGGTGAAACCCCGTCTCTACTAATAACACAAAAATTAGCCGGGCGTGGTGGCACACGCCTGTAATCCCAGCTACTCGGGAGGCTGAGGCAGGATAATTGCTTGAGCCCAGGAGGCAGAGGTTGCACTGAGCCGAGATCGTGTCACTGCACTCCAGCCTGGTCGACAAAAGTGAGACTCCATCTCAAAAAAACAACAAAAAAATAAAAACCATTTCTAGCTATTCAATAGAGCAAATTTATGTCGGTTGAATCTAATAATAAAAACGTGGAGCTTAACGTTTGTTTCTTTTTTTCGTATTTTATTTTTCTAGGAATTCACTTTTACTATATTTTATACAAGTATCATTGCATGATAGATTGGAAATAAGATCTGGTCCTTCACTCTACATCAGTGTCTCTCAGCCTTTTTTTTTTTTCATTATCACCTCCCTATGAGGCATTTTTAGACTTTTTTTTCCCCTGAGATCCCCCACCTGCTCCCACTACGAAATTTTAATACCACAGATGTGCTGTATATCTGCTTGCGTGCTGTATGTGTATCTGTGACTTACACATAAAAAGTGTAATACTCTTTCGCACCCCCCTTCAAGAACCAATTATTGCCCTGTTGGCAGCCTTATCACTCCTAATAAGGATACAGGCCATAAATAGTTCGAAAAGAACTGTTATGGTCTTAGGGGAGCTGGCTCTGCCCCAGGACGGATGTACAAGTCTATGGGGGGGGGGTGTTCTTGGTAGCTGATAGCTGAGTCGGAGCATTGCAATATACATGTTATTGTACATTACGTTTCTTTTATTTTCCTTGTCCATTAGAGTTAGGGTTTGGCAATGATTTGAGCAAACAAAAAAAGAACTGTGGATGTAGTAGGTCTTGTTATCTATTGTCTACCTGACAGGTCTTGTGGTTCTTTGACAGATGAAAAGGAGTGGGAGGCCGTGGTTGTACCTCTGTTGATGGCCTCCACTGTTCTCACTACTCTGGCCATTTGCCCTTTGACTGCCCACTGCCTGCCATTGGGGTATCTCAAGGCAGCCATGGCAAGCTCTGAAGGCCATCTGGAAAGGCTGTTTCTTTCTTTTCCTTTTATTTTCTTTTTGAGACCAGGTCTGTCTCTGTTGCCCAGGCTGGGGTGCAATGGTGCAACCATAGGTCACAGTGGCCTCGAACTCCTGGGCTTAAGCAAGCCTCCCCTGGAAAGGCTGTTGCTACAGTGTGGGTAACCTAGCATAGCAAACCCATCTGCAGAAGCACCGGTTTGGGAAATGCCCCTTTCTCATATACATACTTGTAATGAACACAGTATTGTAAAGATGCTGGGGAGAACTCGTTGCACTCAGCAGTGAAGCCCACTTAACTCTGTTTAAGTCACAAGCTTCCAAGTGTGTCTGTTCACAAAACTCCTTTATTTTTTGCAGAAGACCTATGACAACCCATGAAACTGTATTCCACGCAACACACTTTGGGGAAAAACTGAGCCTGAGGTTTTCTTAATTCCTGTTCCTTTACCCCGAGGTCACAAGTGACTGAAAGTCAATGGATAAACATCTGTGCTGACGCAGAAAGGTCTGAGGTTCCTGGGGCGCCCAGTCCTGGCCATTGAGACCCCATCACCCAGCTTTGGCCACCCATGGAGCAAATCTGAGAAACACTACAGCTCCTGAAGCCATTAGCTCTAGGCTGTAGTCATTCTCCCTCTGCAAGGCTTAGCATGACAGTAAGCAGACATCAGAAACTCAACTTCATTTCTTGATTTCTCTTTAATCGAAGTTGGAGTAGTTCTACCCTGAAGATGCCCATTGTGTATCACTTTCTCTCCCCTTGGATAACAGACAAAGCGAATAAACATCACAGAAACTTTCAGCGCTCAGGGCTCCTGAGCTGTCCAGAAGGTGTATTCTTCCAGAAGAATCTTTAGCTTACATCTCCAAATAGTGGTCATTCAGCTTCTAGAGCAATTATCTTGAAAACAAAGAGGTAAGCCTGAGTTCAAAGCAATAGTCTGGAAAAGATGCCTGGACTCAGGGTTAGAGAACATAATAAATAGTGTATATAGTTTGCTAGGGCTGCCATAGCAAAGTCCCAAAGACTGGTGATTTAAACCACAGAAATGTACTTTCTCACAATTCTGGAGGCGAGCAGGCTGAGATCAAGGTATCCACAGGGTTGGTTACATCTAAGGCATCTCTCCTTGGCTTAGAGGTGGCCATTTTTCCCTTTGTCTTCACATGGGCTCACCTCTGTGTGTGTCTGTGTCCCTTCTTTTTTTTTTTTTTTTTTTACAGAATCTCGCTCTGTTGCCAGGCTGGAGTGCAATGGCATGATCTCAGCTCACTGCAACCTCCACCTCCCGGGTTCAAGTGATTTCCCCTGCCTCAACCTCCCGAGTAGCTGGGACTACAGGCATGTGCCACCACACCCGGTTAATTTTTTGTATTTTAGTAGAGACGGGGTTTCACCATGTTAGTCAGGATGGTCTCGATCTCCTGACCTTGTGATCTGCCTGCCTTGGCCTCCCAAAGTGCTGGGATTACAGGTGTGAGCCACTGCGCCCAGCTCTAATCCCTTCTTCTTACAAGGACACCAGTCATATTGGATCAGAGTCCACCCCAATGACCTTATTTTAACTTAATTCTTTAAAGACCCTATCTCCAAATACAGTCAAATGTGGAGGTACTGGGGATTAAGGCTTCAACATATGATTGTTTGGAGTACACAGTTTAGCCCATAACAGATGGGAAAGGCATCTGGTCTCTCCAGTTTAAGTCTCAGAGAAACACAGACTGTCAGCGCTTTGGAGACTGCTGAAGTCATGTGTTTCATAAACTGGAAAAGTGAGGTCCCGAAAGGAGAAGTACCTGCTTGCAATCACACGGCTCATGGGCTCTGAGCTCAAACCCAGGGTTCCCGAGGGCCAGTCAATCAGAACCTTCCCAGGCTTCCATTACATGATCACCCCACCCCCAACAAAAGACACCAAAAAATTATAAGCAATTTAAAAAGAGAGGAGGAGAAAACATACATCTCTAAGGGCAAGGCAAATACTTGGAGTGTGGTTTTATAAAGGCCGGAGACCGGCTGGGCGCGGTGGTTCACACCTATAATCCCAGCACTTTGGGAGGCCAAGGTGGGCGGATCACTTGAGGTCAGGAGTTCGAGACCAGCCTGGCCAACACAGTGAAACCCTGTCTCTATTAAAAATACAAAAAATTGGCCGGGTGTGGTGGCACACATCTGTAATTCCAGCTACTCGGGAGGCTGAGGCAGGGGAACTGCTTGAGCTTGGGAGATGGAGGCTGCAGTGAGCCGAGATCGTGCTATTGCACTCCAGCCTGGGCAACAGAGCGAGACTCTGTCTCAAAATAAATAAATAAATAAAAACAAAGGCTGGAGACCAAAGAAGTGACGTGGACTTGGTTAGGTTCTTCAGCTGTGGTTTTCGAAGTGTGGCCCGTGGGGATCCTGAGAGCTTTTCAGGGCTCTACCAGGTCAAAATGACCTTTATAATTATGCCATGACGCCACTTGCCTTATTCACTTTCACTCTCTCACAAGCGCACCATGGAGTTTCCTAGAGAACACATCACATGGGATGATGTCATTGCTTTAATGATGAATGAAATGTATGAAGCAGAAACAAGCATCCACCTGCTGCCTACCAGGACCTCAAGAGATTTGCGACAAGGTTAAAACAACGCCGTCCTCCTTCTAATATGTTTTTGGTTTGGAAAATACAGTTATTTCTCACAAAAAAAAATGTGTGATTTATGTTAACCTGTGATGGGTTTATTATTATTGCTTTTGAATGATTTAATGCAGAAATATTTTTAAAGTTTTCCATTTTAATTTCTAACATAGTAAAAATCAATAGATAGGACACCCATAAACAAAAGCTCTTTGGGGTCATCCATCATTTTTAACATGGTAAAGGGGAGCTGAAACCAAAGAGTTTGAGAAAGGGTGCGCTACAGCAGTGAATGACACTTACTGACGAAACCATCATTTTTCTCCATTCTCTTTTACGTCATTTTTTTCCCCTTGCAATTGGTGTAAGGCCAGGTTTAATTTCCCTTGGGCCCTAACAGAGAGGTAAGACAGCTCTTAATTATACCTAGAACCTCATGAGCGCACAGGCCTCACAGCTGCTCTTCCCTACACAGCCCTCCCTTGATTATGCTCTTCTGCTGTGGTTTTCAAAGTATGGCCCATGGAACCCCTGGGGGCCCTGAGACCTTTTCAGATCCTAGGCCCTGGTGTGAGGACACTCAGAGATAACGGCCGCTGGACAGCTCCCTAACTTCCCAATGTTCGCTCCATTCATCTTTGAAGTGCTGTCATCCATCTTAACCTGGAGCCCCATGACCTTTGGGTAGTGGCAAATACAGGAAATCAGCACCTCACTGCTGACCCCAACTGTAAGCACAGAGTGGGACAGCCGCCAACATTGCAAAGCCATAAAACAGGGCCCTGAGTGGCTGTGTCTCCTGTCCAGTCTGTGACAGGCCTTGTCCTACCTGGCTTCCTTGACGTCCTGGGGGATATTCTGAGTTGTCATTCTGACCACGGTTTTGAGGACCCGTTGGTCCACTATGGATCCATGTTTTGGGTCTTTAAGCAACTGGAGTTTTGGTCCTGTCTTTTGCCATTGTCTGGTGAAGGGAGAAAGATGGCGGACATGCAGACGAAAGGACGGGGGAAGACTGCATGCTCACATTGTACACATGCATGCACACCATGGCTGGTGCTTCCTAAGCACCTTCATGCCAAGAGAAACAAAACTACCATTAAGGCCATGCCCGTAATCCCAGCACTTTGGGAGACTGAGGCAGGTGGATCACTTGAGGTCAGCAGTTCAAGACCAGCCTGGCCAACACAATGAAACCTTGTCCAGCACTGCAGCCTGGGCAAGGTTAAAAATACAGAAAATAGCTTGGTGCGGTGGTGCAAGCCTGTAATCCCAGCTACTTGGGAGGCTGAGGCAGGAGAATCATTTGAGCCCAGAGTGCAGAGGTTGCAGTGAGCCAAGATCACACCACTGCCCTCTAGCCTGAATGACAGAGCAAGAATCTGTCTCAAAAATAAATAAAATAAAATAAAAATGAAAAAAAAAAAAAAAAAAAAAAAAAACTACCACCAAGCGCAGAAACAAGCACTTACACGTACGAGGGCTTCCTCCGAGCCAGGCACTGTTTTAGTCATTTGCATGTATTTATTTATTTAAACCTCACAAAAACCTTGGAAAGCAGATATGATTCTTCTTTTTTTTCCCAATGAGGAAAAGGAGACACAGAGAGATTAAGTAACTTGCCTAAGGCCACACAACTAGTAAACCACAGAGACAGGGCTTGCATTCAGGAAGTTTGATGATTTTCACTGCTAGGCAAACAGAGAGAATATGATACCCTCTCTCAGGGAACTTAGGAGCTCATAGTCTGAAAGCGGGGATAAGGTTCAGACCCAGGAAATGGGAAGTGGCAGGTGAATTGTGATGTAGGCCAAATACCACAGTCATTCAGAGGAAACAACTTGACAACTTGAAGAGCATAAGATGGAGTCCAGAGGGGATGGTGAGAAGGGAAAACGCAGGGTCAGTGAGGAAAGTCTGGGCTTGAAGATCTTGATTCATCCCCATGGGAATCCCTCAAAGTCCAGCACAGGGTTTTGTAAGAGACATTTTAAACGTTACCAAGAGCACTACTGCCAACTTCCTGCTACCTACAGTGTCTTAGAACTCGCCTGGGAGAATCTGCATTTATGGAAGACTGTCTGAAGAACCTGTGGTCTTCCCAGTCCTTCCACCTCTTCCCATCTCTAACCAGACCAGAAGAGCAGTCTCTCAGCCTACAAACAAGAGTGACAGAGATCAATCCAGAGTCAGGTCAACTCATGAGAGCTGCTGTGTCCTGGAAGTGTCAGATCCTAAAGTGACATAAAGAGAAACTTCATGTTGTCATGGGCAAGGTAGGAGTCCAGGATAGTTGATGCATTCAAGATTAAAGCCAGCAGAAGCCGAGAGAGACACCAGTGAGAGTGAGGACAGATACCCAGAGGGCTTGCAGGTCAGGCCACTCATCCTAGAGACAAGAAGATATCTTTGAAGACTCAGGATTCCAGCTGCTTTCACTGAGTAAGTCTTAAAGACTTCTGTGTCCAGTGTTTGAACTGATGCACTTAACACTTGGAAGAGTATGATTTCGTTTTCTATGTGAGGAAAGACCCAGAAGAATGCCTAGAACATTTGATTGATACAATGGGGCAATCTCATATTGGTAGCCTGCAGAACAGGCCTTCTACCAGACCAATGGCAGAGCTGCCATGTTGCCCATTCTAGGAGTTCCATTCCCATAGATTTTGTGCTGGGTCCCTGTTCCCCTGTGAGGTGTGCTCCAAAGCTATGCAGCCTGTGGTCCTGCCCACTGGCCTCTTCGGTTGCAGGGCCATCATTCCAAAGTACCAAAAGTTGGAAAGTCTCTCACAGCAAAGGAGTTGGGTAGATTATGGTGTAAGGTTTACTGGTCTCTCCTCTCCAAGGAGGGAAAATCAAGCAGATGCCAAGATACCCATCCAGGAATGATATTCTCTTTTCTTTGTTGGTGACAAATGAAAAAATTGAACCCCAGGGTCCATGATCAAAAGAAAGTTAATTTACTCTTCTAAGGGAGGAGGGCAAGAGCCCTTTCTTAGTGATACAGTATGTGACCAATCTGGAAGAGAGGCCAAAGGAACCCTTTGATGAAGAATTAAAGGGTGCATCAAATAGGGTTCCATTTCTACCCTAGAATGTTATAATTTTATCATGGTTGTCAAACATAGAAGAAAGAAATATTTTTATCTGTTGTCCATCCATCCATCTAGCCTAGGATGTTATGCTTTTATCACAGTTGTCAAAAATAGAAGAAAAAATTATTATTATTATAATTTTTTTTTTTTTGAGACGGAATCTCACTCTGTCACCCAGGCTGGAGTGCAGTGGCGCGATCTCGGCTCACTGCAAGCTCCGCCTCCCAGGTTCACGCCATTCTCCTGCCTCAGCCTCCCGAGTAGCTGAGACTACAGGTGCCCGCCACCGTGCCCAGCTAATTTTTTGTATTTTTAGTAAAGATGGGGTTTCACCATGTTGGCCACGATGGTCTCGATCTCCTGACCTTGTGATCTGCCTGCCTCGGCCTCCCAAAGTGCTAGGATTACAGGTGTGAGCCACCACGCCTGGCCAAAAATTATTATTTTTATCCATTGTCTGTCCATCCATCCATCCATCCATCCATCCATCCATCCGCCCATTCAGCCATCCTTCCTACAAATATTTTTTTAAGGTAAGTGTTATACTGAGCACCGTGCTAAGCTGGTCAGGTGATACACTGATGAATAAAATAGAAACAGATGCTCTTCTTAGAGAGCTTGTGATCTAAGAGAGAAGAAAGCTAATGAAGTAGTTATAAGCATTTCATGTATACTGAGAAGAAAAGGAAAAGTTCAGGAGGCCACAGAGCATGATGTAAGGCAAGGGAGAAAAAAACAAAAGGCGCTCAGAAGAAAGTGCGTTTATAGCAGAGTTGTTCAGGCTGGATTAATAGCTGAGTGGCTAAAACCCTTTACCTAAGGATCCAATTAAAATATGGGAATGCCGTATTTCTTATATCTGCATTTGAATATATGACTTAAGCCTATAATTAACATAGTTTTTAAAAAATGCAACTAAGTGTAATCTCAGACCCATATCCTGTCTCTTGGGCTATTTACTAAATCCCCTATTAGCAACGAAACAAAGTCCATTGTCCCACAGGCAGTAATTTGGTCTTCAGTGTCATCTGAATTTGCAAGCCAATGTGAATTAAGAATCAGAATAAACTTGATATTTATCCAAAGGGAAAAAATGCTTATTGATGCCAGAAAAAAATGACAAACAGAACAGCTGAAGAGGTCAGCAGAAACTTGACACTGACAAGGCTTTATGCTTCTGACAATTATTCCTTTTCTGTCAAAAAGGTTTGGTGCATAAAGAAAAAACAAATATTTAAGGTGACAGATATCCCACGTACACTGACTTGATCTTTGAAAATTACATAAATACATTAAATGATCACATCAACCCCAAAACTATGTATATCCATTATGCATCAATTAAATAAAGGCTTTGTGCCTTTTTTCGTTAATTCCAATTTATTTAAAAATTACTCTCTGAGTGACAAGAATGGTTTCAGAAACTTTTATTTTTAAAAAAGTTTTTGTGACTGTAATTTTTTAATTTATTTATTAGAAACAGGGTTTTGCTCTGTCACCCAGGCTGGAGTGCAGTGGCATGATCATACCTCATGGTAACCTCAAACTCCTGGGCTCCATTCTACCAGAAGTACAAAGAAAAACTGATATCAAGCCTACTGAAACTATTCCAAAAAATCAAGGAAGAGGGGCTCCTCCCTAACTCATTCTATGAAGCCAGCATCAGCCTGATACCAAATCTGGCAGAGATGCAACAAGAAGGAAAACTTCAAACCTATATCCCTCATGAACACAGATGCAAAAGTCCTCAACAAAATACTAGCAAACTGAATTCAGCAGCACATCAAAATGTTAATACACCATGATCACACAGGCTCTATTGCTGGGATACAAGGCTGGCTCAACATATGCAAATCACTAAGTGTGATTCACCAACTGAACAGAATCAAAAACAAAAACCATACAATCATCTCAATAGACAGAGAAAAAGTTTCCAATAAAATCCAACATCCCTTCATGATAAACACCCTCGAAAGACAAGACATCGAATGAACATACCTCAAAATAATAAGAGCCATCTATGACAAACCACAGCCAACATCATGCTGAATGGGCAAAGGCTCAAATCGTTCCCATTGAGAACTGGAACAAGACAAGGATACCCACTCTCACCACTCCTATTCAACATAGTACTGGAAGTCCTAGCTGGAGCAATCAGCCAAGAGAAAGAAAGAAAAGGCGTCCAACAGGAAAAGAAGATCCAATGATCTCTCTTCACTGACAATAAAGCTGTGTATCTAGAAAACCCTAAAGACTCTGCCAAAAGGCTCCTTGAGTTGATGAACGACTTCAGTAAAGTTTCAGGATACAAAATCAATGTACAAAAATCAGTAGCATTTCTGTACACCAACAATCTCCAGGCTGAGAGTGAAATCAAGAACACAATCCCACTTAAAATAGCCACAAAGAAAATGAAATACCTTGGAATACAGCTAACCAAGGAGGTGGAAGATCTCTACAAGGAGAACTAGAAAACACTGCTGAAAGAAACCAGAGATGACAGAAATAAATGGAAAAACATTCTATGCCCATGGATTAGAAGACTCAATATCATAAAAATGGCCATATGGCCAAAAGCAATTTACAGATTCAATGTTATTCCTATTAAACAACCAATGTCATTCTTCATGGAATCAGAATAAACTATTCTAAAATTCATATGGAACCAAAAAAGAGCCCAAATAGCCAAAGCAATCTTGAGCTAAAAGAACAAAACTGGAGGTATCACACTACTGGGCTTGAAACTATACTATAAAGCCACAGTAATCAAACAAGCTTGGTACTATAGGCCAATGAGCAGAATAGAAAACATAGAAATTAAACGCACACCTACAACCATCTGATCTTTAAAAAGGCTGCCAAAAAGAAGCAATGAGCAAATAACTTGCTGCTCAATAAATGGTGCTGGGATAACTGGCTAGCCATATGCAGAAGATTGAAGCTGGACCCTTATCTTTGACCATATACAAAAATTAACTCAAGATGGATCAAAGATTTAAATATGACCTCAAATAATAAAAATCATGGAAGACAACCTAGGAAATACTCTTCTCAGCATCAGCCTTGGCAAAGAATGTTTGGCTAAGTCTCCAAAAGCAACTGTAACAAAAACAAAAATAGACAAGTAGGACCTAATTAAACTAAAGAGCTTCTGCAAAGCAAAAGAAACTATCAACAGAGCAAACAGACAACCTACAGAATGGGAGAAGTATTTGCAAATTATATATCCAGCAAAGGCCTAATATCCAGAATCTATAGGGAACTTAAATAAGTCAACAAAAAAAAGCAAACAGCCCCATTAAAAAATGGGCAAGGGACATGACCAGACACTTCTCAAAACAAGACATCTAAGTGAGCCAACAAACATGAAAAAATGGTGAGCACAACTAATGATCAGAGAAATGCAAATCAAAACCACAGTGAGATACCATCTCATACCAGTCAGAATGGCTATTACTAAAAAGGCAGGAAACAACAGATGCTGGCATGGCACGGGAGAAAAGGGAATGCTTACACACTGTTGGTAGGAATGTAAATTAGTTCAGCTGCTGTGGCCAGCAGTTTCAAGATTTCTCAAAGAACTTAAAACAGAGCTGCCATTCAGGCCAGCCATCCCATTACTGGGTATCTATCCAAAAGAAGAGAAATAATTCTACCAAAAAGACACCTGCACTCCTATGTTCATCACAGCACTATTCACAATAGCAAAGACATGGTCAACCCAAGTGCCCACTAATGGTAGAATAAAGGAAATGTGTTACATATACACCATGGAACACTAGGCAGTCATAAAACAAATGAAATTATGTCCTTTGCAGCAACATGAATTGAGCTGGAGGCCATTATCCTAAGTGAATTAATGCAGAAACAGACAATTGAATACCACATGTTCTCACTTATAAATGGGAACTAAATACTGAGCCCACATGGAGATAAACACAGGAACAACAGACATTGTGGACTACTAGAGGGTTTGCAGGGGGTGGGTTAAAAAAAATGATCTATCGGCTGGGTGTGGTGGCTTACACCTCTAATCCCAGCACTTTAGGAGGTCAAGGTGGGTGGATCGCCGGAGGTCAGGAGTTTGAGACCAGTCTGGCTAACATGGTGAAATCCCATCTCTACTAAAAATAAAAAAATTAGCCAGACATGGTGGCAAGTACCTGTAGTCCCAGCTATTCGGGAGGCTGAGGCAGGGGAATTGCTTGAACCAGGGGGGTGGAGGTTGCAGTGAGCCGAGATCGAGCCACAGCACTCCAGCCTGGGTGACAGAGCGAGATTCCGTCTCAAAACAAACAAACAAACAAACAAAACAGCCAGGTGCTCATGCCTGTAATCCCAGCACTTTGGGAGGCTGAGGTAGGTGGATCACGAGGTCAAGAGATCGACCTGGCCAACATGGTGAAACCCTGTCTCTACTAAAAATACAAAAATTAGCTGGGCATGGTGGCGGGCACCTGTAGCCCCAGCTACTCGGGAGGCTGAGGCAGGAGAATTGCTTGAACCCAGGAAGTGGAGGTTGCAGTGAGCTGAGATCGTGCCACTGCACTCCAGCCTGGTGACAGAGAGAGACTCCGTCTCAAAAAAAAAAAAAAGACAAAAAAAACAAAAACCAACCCCCCAACCCCTGCAAAAAAAAACAAAAACAAAAAATACTATCTATGGAGTACTATGCTTACTACCTGGGTGATGGAATCCATACTCCAACCTCAGCATCATGCAATATTCCCATGTAACAAATCTGCACATGTACCCCCATATCTAAAATAAAAGTTGAAATGCAAATGAATAAGTAAATAAATAATATTGTATAAATAATATTTACTATAAAATTAAGTATATAACTGATACATAATCACATATAATATATAATAAAATTATATGTAGCATAATTAATATATTATTTATATATTCATATAGTTAGTATTTAATGTGTAATTAATATATTTATATATTAATATAGAACTAATATATTCATATATAAATTAGTTAATTATTAACCATATGATATAATTACATATTCTCAATATAATTATTATAAGAATTATATATTCTTAATTATATAATGTATAATTTTATAGTATAATATGCAATACATAATTATAATACATATTACAATATGATTATCTACAATACATATTACAATATGATTATCTAATTAACTAATGTATATACTAATATATTAGTTACATATTAATACATAATATATAACATATAAATATAATATATAATGTAAACAAATTGTAATTATATATTATATACATTAGTCATAATATATTATATATTATAATGTATTATATTGCATATCATGATTATAATTATACATTATATTTTTATATTACATATAAATATAAAATATATAAACTGTACATCCAATAAAGGCCTAATATCCAGAATACCAGATTATATAGTTATATGTAATTATTATATATTTATATTATATATAATGTATTAATATATCAAATATTTATATATTAGTTATTAGTTATATATTAGTATATAATTAATGATATTTACTAAATAAATAATAAAAATAATAATAAAAAATATTTCCAGGAGAGAAGCACACAGCTGGAAGGGAAGAAGACTGGCCAGTTCATATGGTAAAAAAGAGCCAACAAGAGGTGAAGTTGAGGAGCGAGTGAGGACAAGACAAGCCATCAAGTCTCTGAGAGGACAGGGGGAGAACGAATCTGGAATTTACTTGTCTTCAAGTTCAGCTTCAGACACTACTGTGAACCGCCCACCCCAGGCTCCATGAACCGACTAGATTCTAGTAAGAGCCCCAGTCTTGACCACCTGCCAGACACGTTCTGATCTTTACCACTGACAAAGCCCCACTTTCTGATGATCTAAGAGTGCCCTCCCATCCCGCCCAACTGGGAGCTCGTCTGCAGGGACATTGGTTCGATCTTACAGACACTCGGTCTTGCCCAACTAAGAACCACATTCAAAACTGGGATCAAGGTTTCTGAATCCAAATTCTGGGCTCTTCCTGCTGCCTTGTGCTACACCTGCCTTGGACAGAGGTGGGCAAGACGACACCTCCTCCCCTGCTATCCTCAGGGGAAAGCTCCTTCCTTTCCTCCTGTCAAGCTGAGTGGAGGCTAAGCCTCTTCTCATGGTCTCATTCATTCAGAGTTCCTTGGAGAGAAAAGGGGTTGATGCAGAGTAAAAAGTAAGAAAGCATTTTGCAGCCAGGCGCAGTGGCTCACGCCTGTAATCCCAGCACTTTGGGAGGCCGAGGTGGGTGGATCATTTGAGGCCAGGAGTTCGAGACCAGCCTCGCCAAAATGGTAAAATCCTGTCTGTACTAAAAATACAAAAAATTAGCAGGGCGTGGTGGCATGTGCCTATAGTCCCAGCTACTTGGGAGGGTGAGGCAGGAGAATCCTTTGAGCCCAGGAGGCAGAGGTTGCAGTGAGCTAACATTGTGCCACTACATTCCAGTCTGGGTGACAGTGTAAGACTGTGTCTCAAAAAAAAAAAAAAATGTGCTTTGCTCCTAAAGTGCAGATAGAAAAAGGGCACCAGGGTGCTTTAATTTACTGCACAGGCTGGAAAAGCCACATCTGGGGCCCACGATCTCAGTAACAGTTACTTGGAGGTCTCACTGTCAGATGGAGGGCCAGGGACATAAGTGACTGGGCCCGGGACAAGGGGAGCACAGCAGGCTAGCAGAGTGGAAGCCAGTCTGGATAAAGTCCCAATTGAACCATGGCAGCTAAAATTAAATATGACAAACAGCCTGTTCAGTTACATTAGGCACTGGCAATGGGGCCTCTGCAGGCTATGTGCTGAAGCGCTGGCCTTGTCATCTCCCCAGCAGCCTCCCAGTCAGGGCTATATTCCTTCCACCAAAAGCTGCCACGGTGGTGCTGGAAGATTCTTGCCAATCACGCTGGTCTTGAAACAAGCCACCTTGGCAGCAAACAGTAATCCATGTCCTCCTTGAGGAGCACTAGAAATGTGAGGCTGGACGTCATGGGCTGAGTATCTCTCATTCGAAGTGCTTGAGACCAGAAGTGGTTTTTTTGCTTGTTTCCCTCCCTCCCTCCCTTCCTTCCTTCCCTCCCTGTTTCTGTTTCTTTCTTTCTCTCTCCTTTCTGTTTCTTTCATTCTTTCTTTCTCTTTATTACTTTTTTCTCTTTCTCTGTTTCTTTCTTTCTCCTTCTCTCTTTTTCTGTTTCTCTCTCTTTCTGTTTCTTTTGCTCTCTCCACTTCTTTTTCTTCCTCTTGGTTTCTTTCTTTTTTCCCTTTCTTTCTCTTTCTTTCTCTCTTTCTTCCTTCCCTCGCTCTTTCTCTCCCTCCCTCCTTCTCTGTCTCTTTCTCCCACCCTCCCTTCCTTTTTTTTTTTTTTTTTTTTGAGAAAAGGTCTCACTCTGTCACCAGGCCGGAGTGCAACAGTGTGATCACTGCTTATTGCAGCTTTGAACTCCTGGGCTCAAGCAATCTTCCATCTTAGCCTCTTGAGTGGCTGGAACCACAGGCATGCACCACTATGCCTGGCTAATTTTTTGTAGAGATGAGATCTTGCTATGTTACCCAGGCTGATCTGCAACTCCTCAGAAGTATTTCAGATTTTGGATTTTTTCAAATTTGGGGATATCTGCACTGTATTTAACAGGCTGAGCATCCATAATTTGGAAATCTGAAATCCAAAATGTTCCAAAGAGCATTTCTTTGAGTCACGTCTGTGCTCAAAAAGTTTCAGATTTTGGAGCATTTTGGATTTCAGATTTTTCGGATTAGAGATACCCAACCTGCTCCCTATGACTTCTTGGCTCTCTCCAGAAGGAAAATTTGGGTTGATCCAACTTAACATGATCACAAAAGTTCGGGGTATTAGGGCTTTTGTTTTGTTTTGAAATACTAACTTTGTTGGTGACAAGTCTAAATAGTTTTATCATAAAATCCTGGACTATTAGGATTAAAATAAAAAGTAATAGGTATTGTAGTGAGTGATCCAGATCTGAAACAAATCAGAGTTCTTGACTCTCCATGTTATGAGTTTTTTGTGTGTTTGTTTTAAAGAGACAGGGTCTCACTCTGTCACCCAGGCTGCAATGTAGTTACTTGATCATAGCTCACTGCAGCCTTGAAATCCTGGGCTCAAGTGATCCTTTTGCCTCAGCTGGGACTACAGGTGTGCCTCACCATGTCCAGCTAACTGAAAAAAAAAAAAAAAAAATCATACAGATGGGGTCTCGCTATGTTTCCCAAGCTGGTCTCGAACTCCTGGGCTCAAGCAATCCTCCTGCCTCAGCCTCCCAAAGTGCTGGGATTGAGATTTTATACCTGATTTTTCTGAAATTATGTGTTCTGGAGCCAAAAAAAGTTAGAGGGAGGTTGCTAAAAATACCCAGACATAAGCCTCTGACCAGCAGAGGAGACAGAATGCAATGATCTGGAAAGTCCCTCCAAGCTCTCTATGCTCATTGGTCCTCCCAAAAAGCAGAGGCTACTCATGGAAAGAAGGATTTGGCTGAAACATCTGCAGAATGACATTGCTTCCCAGGGCTGCTTAACGCTGACCTTTTGACATTCTCGCCTTTGATTTCCTTAATGTGATTGCTCTGTTTCTTTGCTGTCTGACAAAAGGTCAATTCCTGTTTGTCTTCTAATAAATGGGCTGCTTAATGCTGGGGGAAAAAGAGACCAACAGAAAATCCTCATTGCCATCTACAAATAACTTCAAAGTAAATCATCTACCTTTTGCTTTCTTCTTTGAACTTTTAAATTTTTATCACATACGAATGTACCATCATTAGCTCTCCCTGGCAGCAGGGAGATCTTTGATGGAGTAACTGCCTCTCAAAAAAGATCATGCTTTTCTGAACATGCTGTATTTTTGGCTGCAGCCCTGAACTGCTGGGAATGCAATTGCTTTTTAATTGGAACCAACAACCAGTGTTGGCTTGGATTCAGAACTAGCCTCCCCGCATCAGAAACGTCTACTGGAGTCTGGGGATAGGCGAGAGGGGGGCCGTTAACCACCTTCAGGCTGTGAATCCCCGGGGGGAAGCTCTCTTTGTACCTGGAATCTTGGCTGGCTCAGAAAACAGAATTTCCATTTTCTGACCAGATAAAGAAATACTTGTCATTGATGGGGACTGGCAAACAGAAAACTGAATGGTTCATGCAGGGAATTTTCACCCTGCCCAGTTTATGTCTGCATGTGTGCGAATAAACTAGGAGCTTGGATGAAAGGGAACAAAAGAATCACAAAGGAAATTTCTAGTGTTTTCCATCAACATGACAGACCAAAATGTCCTTTCCTTTCCAAAGGGAAACAATTGCAGGAATGGGTTCCCTTGTCTTTTGTTACTGAGGGAATAATCAGCATTCTGTAAAGAAACCCATCGCTTCAGGTTCTCATCCTATCAAGCAATTATTTATAATTTACGGCCTATTAATACAACAGCACATCTTATCTACACTGTGTGCCAAAAAGCTCACGCTTAATCAGAATATTAGCACCATGGCTTGCTGAACACAACCTCTTCTTTACGCATTCCTTTAACTAATTTCGACCCAATGCACGAAGGGCGTGGAGCTGGATGCTGGTGGTCCACATTGCAATGCAGGCAGAGTAATTATGCACAACATAAAATGACAAATATTTAGTGTCTAAAGGTCTATTTCCATATGCCCAATTCTTCAGATGGGGTATATGGTTGTGCTAGAGTTAGCCACAGTGCAATGTGGGATGAAAATCCAAAGGCATAGAATCCGAATGCAAACAAAAAATCCAAAGCATTCGAGTCAATGTCCTGTTTCTCCTACTCACACTAACTCAAGTGTGACCTCAAATTCCTTTGCTCTCATAGTCTAAGTTTGAAAAAATCTTCTGCATTGGGGGAACATTCCATTTGAATTTAATTTACATTGTCAATACAAACTGAGCAGGATTTCCAAGAACAAAAGGAACAAAGAAATCTATTTTGGCCTGAATGATGCTGATTGCTTCAACCAAGAGATGGCACCAACTTGCACCCAAATTCTGGCTGGGTGGTAAGTGTGTGGATCATCCAAGCTCATCTCCTGTGCTTCTCATTGGAGAGTTTCCTCTCCAGATAAGGCAGCCCCTAAGCTGTACCACATAATCCCCATACTCACTTTCTCTCTCTGCTTGAGGTCATTTTCTTCCATCCATCCCTTTACTGACACAATGCTTTCCATTTTGCAAAGCCTGCAACATCAGGGCATCCGAGGTTATTCTACACCATGGTCTTCTGCTTTGTCCAAATTCCTTTAACATTTTCATGGCACTGGATAATATATAATTTCTTCCTTTTCCTAAGAGTTTAATGTGTGCCTGCCAACAAGCAAGTGAGTGTTTTTTTGGATGTATGACTGCTCTAGACTGTGACAAGAGTTCTTTGTCATCAAGGAAACATTTATCTTGGATTTCTGTGCTCCAGACCTTCTGCAGGGACACAGTGAGGAAGACGAGGAGCAGAGAGATTCCTAAAGGAAGTGGGTCAGGGCACACAAGCGTATAAGCTATTGGGAAGAAGACAAAGCAACAGATATTGGTTTCTCTGTGATATCACAGTGTCAAATCAAATATAAGCAGAGGAAGAGTCCCGGGATGGAGGGAATGATGACTGGTAACTAAAAGTCAGCTAACACTTGGGCTGGATCTTAAAATCCAGTGAGTTGGATGGGGTCCATGTGGAATGGGCCTTGAGTGGCCACCCCAGAGGACAGATTTCAATCAGACAGTAGAGGGATATAACCAATGTTTCTCATGAGGGAACAACAGGACTCTATCTGCCTTAGCAAGAAGAGACAGCTGGAAGATCCCATGGTGGGGAGGAATAATGGTCTCGGGGAAAGAAGGCACTGGAGTAGAGAGTAGGTTTTGCTGTGAGATAATCTGAAGGAGCCCAGGGGAAACCTGTGGATGAATGGGATGTGAAGCATAAAGAAGACAGTGGAGACAAAGATCAGACAAATGCCCAGAGGCTATGTGGCCAGTGGACTTTTTTTTTTTTTTTTTGAAATGGAGTCTCGCTCTGTTGCCGCTCAGGCTGGAGTGCAGTGGCGTGATCTCGGCTCACTGCAACCTCCGCCTTCCAAGTTCAAGGGATTCTCCTGCCTCAGCCTCCTGAGTACCTGGGATTACAGGTACATGCCACTATGCCTGGCTAATTTTTATATTTTTAGTAGAGAAGGGGTTTCACCATGTTGGCCATGCTGGTCTTGAACTCCTAACCTCAGGTGATCTGCTCACCTCGGCCTCCCAAAGTGCAGGCATGAGCCACCGCACCATGCCTTTTTGATGGAGACTGAATATTCCTGATTTCTCCAGAATCTCATGTAATAATAATGACCACATTAAAAGCTGTCTATTTCCCTTTGGACATTATTTTGGCAACATTCCTTGGATTCTGATAAATATTGTTGTCACTGGCAATAATTTTTTAGTAGCCTGTTAGGATATTTTTGGTTTTCTCCTTTGCCCCAGAATGCTGTATTTAGGGACAATTTTTTATTTTCTTTTAGTGAGAGACAGGGTCTCACTCTGTCACCCAGGCTGGAGTGCAGTGGTATGATCCTAGCTCATTGCAGCCTTGGGTTCAAGTGATCCTTCCACCTCAGCCTCCTGAGTAGCTAGTCCTGAGACTACAGATGTGCACAACCATGCCCAGTTTTTTTTTTTCTTTTAAAGATATAGAGTCTCACTACATTGCCCAGGTTGGTCTCAAACCTCTGACCTCAAGCAGTCCTCCTACCTTGACTTACCAAAGTTCTGGGATTACAGGTGTGAGTCACCACACCTGGTCATTTAGGACCATTTTAATGGCGAGGATATTTTCCATTGGGGTCTTTTTAGTTAATTCTATATTATAAATTTTTGATTTTATTATAATGTGATCAGAGAATAAGGTCTGTAAATTTTCTGCTTTTTAAGGTGTATGAAAATTTTGCAGCTTAGCAGATCAATCTTTGTGACTGATTCATGGGCACAGTTAAAAAGACATTACATTCTCTTTTTGGGAGGTATTAAAGTTCTAAAAAAAGTCTTTATTAATTATATGTGTTCGTTCACTCATCATATAATTGATGAATAAATATTTATTGATTGAGCCTAATTATACTTTTCATATCAGCTATATAAGTTCTTTCTCTCAAGAATGAATAAAACCTAATAGCACAATTAGTTATTAATAACTTAGTAATTAAATTATTGACTATATGATGACATTATGTATATAGTATGTAGTCATACTATATACATGTAGTATATATTAAAATAACTTGAAGAATGTAATTGGATTGTCTGTAATTCAAAGGATAAATGCTTGAGGGGGTGGATATCCAATTGTCCATAATGTGATTTTTATGCGTTGCATGCCCGTATCAAAGCAGCTCATGTACCCCATAAATATATACACCTACTATGTACCCACAAACAAATTTTAAATAATAAAAATGAAAAAAATTATTTCTCTCTCTCTCTCTCTGTTTTCTCAGTTTGCTGTGAGTTAAGAATGGTGGAACAACAATGTCTACTTTCTTGTTGCAACTCCCATTCGCCTGATACATTGAACTTGCTTTCTTTCTTCACCTCCACAGTGGCTAGTTCTTTGGCCTCTTCTTCAAGCCTTCACGGCTTACAAAGGAACGTTGGTGACCTCAGTCCTCATCTTTCACGTCTATGGTACCCGACTCCCTCTCAAATGCTCACTCATTCTGAATCCATAATCCACACAGACAAGTCCAGGCAAAAGATTCCGAATAAACGAACCAATGCCAGGGAAAGAGATAAAAGGCACATCCTTTGGTACAGACATCAAGGCTGTGATGTGGATCCTGAGTGAGAAGACTCAGACAGGCAGAGCATGCTAGAATGGCTTTGATCAGGAAGAATAAAGGATGGCCAGGTGCAACAGCTCACATCTGGAATCCCAGTACTTTGGGAGGCTGTAATGGGAGGATCACTTGAGCCCAGGAGTTTGACATGAGTCTGGGCAACAAAACAAGACCCCATCTCTACCAAAAAAAAAAAAAAATTGGCTGGGAGTGGTGGTAAGCACCTATAGTCCCAGCTACTTGGGAGGCTGAGGTGGGAGGATCACTTGAGCCTAGGAGCTCACGGCTGCAGTGAGCTATGATTGCACCACTGCACTCCAGCCTAGGTGACAGAGCAAGACCCCATCTCTAATAATAATAATTAATAATAATAAAGGATTCCAAGTTCATCTCCAGTTGCTGTTTTTTTGGCCTCTTTTTCAAGCCCTCATTACTCACAAAGGGACTTCTGTGACCCAGCCCTTCACTTTCAGCCCTCCACTGGTACCTGACTACTCCTCAAATGCTGGGATAAAAAATGAGATGGTGTTTGCTATGAACCTGGCCAGACAGTGGAGGAAACCAAGCACAATTCAGGTCTCCCTTTGCTGTTACAATAGCAGAGCTCAAAATTATATGATGGTACTTGAGAATTTCATTATGTTGATACCACTTGTATTTGAGTAACACTTTTCATTTTATTTTGGTTTTTACTAAGGTTATTGTGATCCCGACATTTACTGCTCACTGACTCTCCATGTGACACCTCCACCCCGACCCAAGTCCTGTTCCTTCCCCCTCCCCAACCCCTGGTAGATGAATGGAGCCGGCAACTCCATGAGTGGCAAGTAGGAAACAGTATCCATCACTCCAGTATCAAAGCATTTCAGAACAAAACTGGCCCACGAGTCTCCATTCTGTCTTTCCTGCTGCAGTGACCTGAAAGCCAGATTCAGGTGATGAAACTCTCAGATGACTATATGATTTATGCACTCACATGCACGTTTCTGAGAGTAAAAGAAGTATTAGTGATCATTACGTCAGCTCAGCAGGAATAATTCAGAACTTTCCTGGGGAAAACAGACTATGGGCTCCCTATGTCATGCAAGTGGGATGCAGATTGGATCCCTGAGTCACCACCTGGAAGGAAACTGCTGTAGAGGGTCATTCAACTCTCACTGGATTTTACAGGTATGAGACACAAGTTTTGTGTGTTAGGCAACTGAAAGTTCAGGACCAAGTTGTTATTGTAGCATAGCTTATCCTATCTTAACTTAGTTCAGTGGGCATCCCAAGGAAGTTAACCATCAAGAAGGAAGAAGGAAGTCTGGTTCACATTTGGTTTACTCTATTGAGAAAGTACCAAGAGAAAAGTGAAAATCAAGGGATAGATTGTTTTCCTCTTTTAATCTGTGGATATTTTTTCTTCTTTTCTTTGGGAAATTATGTTTTTCAAAGACTATATCTTTATGTCTTACAACCCTGGCAGGTCATCTTTTCTCGTTTTCCTTTAGCAGTATTTCTTGAGTTTATCTCTTTTTATCTTTAGTGTTAATTTGCTCTTCAGTGGAAATTAACAGCAAACAAATAGTACGTGTCATGTTTTCCTACAGTTTTTATTCCGCTTGCTTATTACCTGCCACCCTGTTTATGATTAATAAGTAGGAAGCCCTCCTCTACCTTATTGAGAATTTGTAAAAATTGTCTTCCAACTTTTCTATGTGTTTCAAGTAAGAAATAATTAGACCCACCTTTAAACTCTTAGGACTTTATTGTTTTGTGTTACAAAATGTTCTCACAGGCTTTAGATTTTTTTAAGTTTATTCATATTCTTTCATCATCAATTTATTGAAGTCAAGAATTCCAACAAAATTCTTGAGTTTAGTGAATTGATGATGAACTCCTCTAGTTTCTCAAGCAGTATTAGAAGTATTTTTAGTGGGCTTCTCACCATATCACTACCTTGGGTATCAATTTGTATTTTCTTTTTTTCTCTTAGGTAGGGTCTCACTCTATCACCTACGCTGGAGTGCAGCGGTACAATCATGGCTCACTGCAGCCTTGAACTCCTGGCCTCAAGCAATCCTCCCATCCCAGCCTCCCAAAGTGCTGGGATTACAGGTGTAAGCCAACACTCCTGGCATCAATTAGTATTTTAACAAGGCATTCACCCAAGAAGGTGGTCCTGTGGGAATGGGCCATTTGTTTCTGACCACTAAATTATTGTGTAGCTTTACTTTCCACCACCACTACCCACGTCTTTCATATTTACTGTACACTGCATTCATACCGCATGTGGCTTCTTGAATATATCGGTGTATCTCATCCGGTTGTAGAGAACTGTGATCCAGAATTATGAGCAGAAAAAATCAAGATGGGATTCCCACATGTGTACATAAATACCTGCCAGCACATATGTGGGCAGGAACAAGACTTGATGGCTAATGCTGACAGAAGTAAACCCAATGAAACCAAGGACCTCCTAAGAAATATTCACTCATCACATGCCTGTTTATATACTAGGAGAACAGAGGATGATGAAGGTGGGTATCTGGCCCACTAAGAGATAAGACAGTCTAATCAGACTACTGGGTACCAGGTGCAAGAACCTTGACATATGTGAAGATGGAAGTGTGCTGTTGCTGCCATGAGAGAAGAGCAGATGCTATTACAGGTCAGTAAAAACAGGAACTCACTCAGATGGAAGACGATAGGAGAAAGATAGGACAGTTTCACAAAAAGGTGTCACTCCAAGAGTTATAGAGCCTCCTTTACACTCCTTGTGTGAAGCGCTGGCCATCTAAGCATGCTGACCACCAAAGGTGACAGATTTGGAATGGGGTGGGTAACTTTGGAAAGAGTGTTGCACTCTTTTCAAAATAGTCACAGTCCATAAGCATTTAAATGGGTAAGTGGTTGGGCGCGGTGGCTCATGCCTGTAATCCCAACACTTTGGGAGACTAAGGCAGGCAGACTGCTTGAGCCTAGGAGTTTGAGACCAGCCTGGGCAGCATACTGAAACCCTGTGTGTACAAAAAAAAGAAAAAAAAATTAGCTGAGTGTGGTGGTACACACCGGTAGTCCCAGCTAACTGGGAGGCTAAGGTGGGAGGATCCCTTGAGCCAACGAGGCAGAGGTTGCAGTGAACTGAGATCACAGCACTGCACTCCACCCTGGGTGGCAGTGGGTGATCCTGTCTCAGTCAATCAATCAATCAAATGGGCAAGCCTCATTCACTCTGCTAAAGTGGGTGATCCTGTCTCAGTCAATCAATCAATCAAATGGGTAAGCCTCATTCACTGTGCTATTAGCTATGATGTAGATTCGGGTTAGGGCTAGATCAAGCCTTCCTTAGGCTAAATGTATTTCTGTTTCCTGTGTATTCTCACTCCTGAAACACCATCAGAGTCAAAATTCACTCTGCGCCTTGGAGTCCTCTTCTCTAACCCCAGATTATCCTGGGCACATCAGTTTTATTTCGCTCATCACACCTTATTATAACTGTTGAGTTCTTCACTTTCTCCTCTGAGAAAAGAACTTATAAGTTCTTCACCTTTCTTTCTTTTTTTTTTTTTTTTTTTTTTGAGATGGAGTCTCACTCTGTTGCCAGGCTGGAGTGCAGTGGCGCGATCTTGTCTCACTGCAACCTCCACCTTCTGAGTTCAAGTGATTCTCCTGCCTTAGCCTCCAGAGTAGCTGAGACTAAAGTGCACGCCACCAGGCCCAGCTAATTTTTGTATTTTTAGTAGAGATGGACTTTCACCATGTTGGCCAGGATGGTCTCAATCTCTTGACCTTGTGATCTGCCTGCCTTGGCCTCCCAAAGTGCTGAGATTACAGGTGTGAGCCACTGTGGCTGGCCAGTTCTATGCCTGGAACCCAGTCCTCTGTTGGAAACCTAGTAGGCACTCCTTTGCTGTGTAAATATTGAATACATGAGCAAAAGAATAAACAAACGGAAGGCTGGCATCTGGTGTAATTTTCCTTAACTACATAGTATTCAAGAGTGAGCCAAGTTTGAGGGTGAAGAATGTGACCAGCTTTCAAGATATCCTTGAATTATGTCTTCTCAATGTAGTTTCACTGGTAGTTTCTGAAGGGACAGCCCCAAAGCATTTATTTGTTTGTGGGAAAACAGGTGCAGTGATTCACTCTGTCTACAGTGTGATGCGATTTTAGGCTTTAAGTGTAGCTTCTAGAATAATGGATAGGACACACCCTTGTCCTACAGTGGGGGCACTCTGCTCTTTGCCACATATGAAGGGTGTGTTTTCTAGCAAGACAAGAAGAGAAGAACCTCAATAGCAGGAGACTCGAAGCATTAGATTACAGGACCAGTGACGAACTTGGTACATTTACCCTGCAGAAGAGAAGACTCTGAAGGAGGAGGAGACACTAAGGGTCACACAACTGCGTTCAGTTATCTGAAGGATGTTGTACAGAAGAGGACTTGGGCTTGTGCTATAGAGCTCCAGTGAACAGAACCAATGCCCTGTTTAAGAGCCATAGGGAAGCACTATATAAAAGCTTGAGTGAGATAAATTGTAGGGTAGTATCGCATAGTAGTTAATTGAACCTCCTGGGTCACACGGCTTGAGTTCAAAGTCTGGCTCCTCCTGTTGCAAGCACCATGACTCAGCTTCCTTGCCTGTGAAATGCTAATAAGAATAATAGTTCACTGGTCAGTTCTAAGAATGAAATAAGGCAATGAGCACTTAACATAGTACCTCATTTATGCATAGCACCTAGTGCATGCATAGTATCCAGTGTATGCACTTAGCATAGTACCTGATGTATGCACTTAGCACAGTGCCTGGTGTATGCATTTAGCATAGTATCTACTGTATGCACTCAGCATAAAACCTGGTGTATGCACTTAGCATAGTATCCAGTGTATGCACTCAGCATAGTACCTGGTGTATGCATTTAGCATAGTACCTCGTATATGCACTTAGCATAATATCCAGTGTATGCACTTAGCATAAGACCTGGTATATGCACTTAGTATAGTATCCATTGTATGCACTTAGCATAGTATCTGGCATATGCACTTAGCATGGTATCCAGTGTATGTACTTAGCATAGGACCTGGTATATGCACTTAGCATGGTATCCAGTGTATGCACTTAGCATAGTACCCAGTGTATGCACTTAGCATAGTATCCAGCATATGCACTTAGCATAGTACTTAGTGCATGCACTTAGCATAGTACCTGGTGTATGCACTTAGTGTAGTATCCAGCATATGCACTTAGCATAGTAGTTAATGTACGCACTTAGCATAGTACTTAGTGTATGCACTTAGCAGTATCCAGTGTATGCACTTAGCATAGTACCTGGTGTATGCACTTAGCATGGTATCCAGCATATGCACTTAGCACAGTACCTGCTGTATGCACTTAGCATGGTATCCAGCATATGCACTTAGCACAGTACCTGCTGTATGCACTTAGCATGGCATCCAGTGTATGCATTTAACATAGTACCTGGTATATGCACTTAGTATAGTATCTGGTATATGCACTTAGCATAGTACCCAGTGTATGCACTTAACATAGTATCTAGTATATGCACTTAGTGTAGTAACCAGTGTATGCACTTAACATAGTACCTGGTATATGCACTTAGCATAGTATCTGGTATATGCACTTAGCACAGTACCTGGTGTATGCACTTAGCATAGTATCCAGTGTATGCACTTAGCATAGTAACTGGTATATGCACTTAGCACAGTATCCAGTGTATGCACTTAGCATAGGACCTGGTATATACACTTAGCATAGTATCCAGTGTATGCACTTAGCATGGTACCTGGTATATGAACTTAGCATAACATTTAGTGTGTGGACTTGGCACAGTACCCAGTATATGCACTTGGCATAGTACCAGATGTATCCACTATTTCCAGTGTTCCCATCAGTCCAGTGGAAGAAGTAGTGAAGGAGTTGAGTGTCTTGTCACTGGAGGAGTTTAAGCCCAGGTCACCTGACAACTCACACAGATATTTCATTGTTTACACTACATGAACTTTTGGGGCCCTCTGACAATCTACAATTAATCTGGGAGCCTGAAAATGATCTGGCCTGTCACCTCCTCTGCTACATGGCTACAGGCCCTGTGTATCCCCCAGTAGCTGCAGAGAGAGAGAGAGAGGGTGCAGAAGCAAAATCTAATTTGTGTGCAAGAACGATCTTAGAGACAGTAACATGTAGAGTCAATTATCATAATTCCATTCCTAATTTGAAATGCTCCAATTACGCCACATTACAGCAATTTTTTTCAAAGCCAAGACATCAAAGGTACAGCTTTTATTGGCTTCCTAGGTTACCACAGGCGAGTTAAGGAGGGTCAATCTGTTTTGGGGTGTGTGCTGGGAGCTGGGAGCTGCCTCTGCAGCAACAGGACTGGAATCTAAAGCCCTTCCTCAGCACAGACTACAGATAAAAAGAGCCAACATTTGGGGTCTCAGAAGAGAGCAATATTTGTCAAAAAATGGCATAAAATAGCATCATTTCTCTTTGTAGATGAAAAATTTGGGTGAGAAATACTCTACACATTTTGATTTTTTAAAATTAGGGATGGTCGTAAAATTCCTTCCTGAAAAGATCATGAGTTTAGGACAAGAAAGAAGTCAGTTAAGACAGGCCCCGGGGGAAGTCGGGAGCATATTGATTCACTTAGCAAGTGTGAAAGGCTGTGGCAAAGGCCAGTCTTGCACGGGTCAACTGGAAAGACTCCACCCGCAGCTGCTCAGCCCAGTCTGCTCCCATCTCACTCTGCAGCCAGAGGAGAGGGAAGATCTGCACAAAGGCACCAGGAGAAAGTCATATCATGATTTCACTGAAATTCTGAGGTTGATTCATTCCATGCTTCTCGGACTCTCAACCCCCTGCCTCCTTCTTGCCTCTTGTGTAATTTCCCAATTTTCAGTTTTCTTATTTTATTTTATTTTTTTCCCGAAGACAGGGTCTTGCTCTGATGCCCATGCTGGAGTGCAGTGGTGTGATCTTAGCTTGTTACAGCCTTGAACTCCTGGGCTCAAGTGATCCTCCTGCTCCAGTCTCCCAAGTAGCTGGGACCACAGGTGAGCACTACCACGCCTGGCTAATTATATATACATATTTTTTAGAAACGGGGTCTTCCTGTGTTGCCCAGGCTGGTCTCAAGCTCCTGTCCTCAAATGATCCTTCCACCTCAGCTTCCCAAAGTGCTTGGATTACAGGTATGGTGGCCAGTTTTCTACCAACTCACCCCCTCCTTTCCTGTGTTCCCTTTGCTCTCTTCCCAGCTCTGTCTCCATCCTATCTCCCCTGCTCTCTACTGATCCATTATACTAAATTACTCCCCAAGGAATGTAAACTGGTACAACCACTGTGGAAAACAGTGTGGAGATTCCTTAAAGAACTAAAAGTAGAACTACCATTTGATCCAGCAATCCCACTACTGTTATCTACCCAAAGAAAAGAAGTCATTATTCGAAAAAGATACGTGCACATGCATGTTTATAGCAGCACAATTTATAATTGCAAAATCGTGGAACCAATCAAATGCTCATCAATCAACGAGTGGATAAAGAAACTGTGGTAGATATATATATATATCATATATATATATGATGGAATACTACACAGCCATAAAAAGGAATAAATGAACAGCATTTGCAGTGAGCTGGGTGAGACTGGAGACAATTATTCTAACTGAAGTAACTCACGAATGGAAAAGCAAACATCATATGTTCTCACTGATATGTGGGAGCTAAGCTCTGAGGACACAAAGGCATAAGAATGATACAACGGACTTTGGGGACTTGGGGGGAAGAGTGGGAGTGGGGAGAGGGATAAAGACAACAAATATGGTGCAGTGTGTACTGCTTGGGTGATGGGTGCAATAGGATCTCACAAATCACCACTAAAGAACTTACTCGTGTAACCAAACACCACCTGTACCCCAATAAATTATGGAAAAATAAAAAAAAAGAGTGAAAAAACAAACAAACAAACTAAAAACCAAAATTACTCTCCAAGGTACAAACCCCTCTAATCAGCTCCTTTAGGTCCCATTCCTCCAGGGACACAAGTCAGTCCTGACCCATCATGGCAAAGGGCACTGGCTCTGGACTTGGACATCTGATTGCGGCTCTGCCGGTTGCTTAATCTGTGTGTGTCTCAGTTTCCCATCTATAAAGCTGGAGATAAATAAGGGCAGCTGCATCATGGTGTTGCTGTGAGCACTCAGACCACTGGCCATGGTACCTGGCACATGGGGAGTGATTACAGTTAGGTGTCATTATGACCATGAGTCTCTGGTTTTCCGTGCCTTGCTAATCCCCTGCCTGACCCTCCCCAATGTACCCTCTGGTTTCCCAGTTCAATATCCAGTTTCCTATCCTCCAGGAAAAACTGGCTCTCTCTTCGTCTAAATCAATCTTTCTTAATTTTTTTTTTATTATCATCCCCATATTCCTTCCCAGGAGTCTTTAGACTTTTTTTTTTTTTTTTCTAATTGCCTTCCTTCTCATGAAATTTCAATACCGTGGATCTGCTGTACATCCGTTTATATACTGTGGCTCCTTTGGTCAGCTACAAACCACTATAACATCTAAGATTTTGGGCCCCCCAAAACTAATGTTCTATCTCCTTGAGGTGGGGGGCGTATTACCCTCTTGGGAAGTCATGTTCTAAATCCATGGTTCCCAAGCAAGGATGACTTTGTCCTCTCTCCCAGGGGATATTTGTCCATGCCTGAAGATATTTTGGTTGTCAAAACTTGGTTGGGGGGTGAGGTATGGCTGATAACTGGTGGGTAGAGGCCAGAAATGCTGCTAAACATCCTACAACACACAGGATACCCTCTACCCCACAATAAGACATTACCTAGCACAAAATGTCAATTGCAATAGTGTAATTATTATTGCATGTTTGTCAACATTTTGGGCTAGGTAATTTCTTAAGGTGGGGCGGGGGAGTATCCTGTGTGCTGTAGGATGTTTAGAAGCATCCCTGGCCTCTACCCACCAGATATCAATGTCCAGGTGAGAAATTCTGCTCTAATGGGTGACCCCCAAGTACCCTCTGGGGTCCTCAACTCAGGCAGAAGAAACAGCCTAGGCTTAAAATTCAGCTGGTCCCTGACTGGTATTCAGAGTTGCTCCAGGGGAGGGAAGGATATTTTTTAAGAGGACACAGAACGATGCGGGGTGGAACAAGACTCAAACTTGGGGCTGCTGGAGACACTAGCTAAGACCACACTTTCACAGCGAGTGAGGCTCACAGGCCCTGCTCAGACCTCAATTCTGGCTGCCTTTGCCCAAACAGTCATCCTCCAGAGACCCTCAGAGGCTCACTGTCAGAGGGTGGCAACCAACCTTTAAATAAAAGAAAGCAAAGCCTTAAATACAGGGCTTCCCAATGCAATTGGACCAAGTCAGTCTCCTCTTGGGCTCTGTCCCTAACCAAGTCTGTTCTGAACCCACGTGGGATCATGTGGTTCTCCCTTCAGTGATTTCTCATTAAAGTTGAGATAAAGTTCCCGAGACTCATGGTATCCCATGAGGCTCTGTAAGATGGAGCTTCTTCCCGCCTTTCCAACCTCACCACTCTCAGCCTGCACTGTTCTGCTCAGCCACAGGCCTTCCCCAGGTCCTGGAACTCAACAAACCCATTTCTTTCCAGACACCTGGAGGACCCTATGAGTCCTGCTCTCTGCCTGGACTATGCCGGGCTATCTTCTTTCACTTTCAAGCCATGCTTCCATGCAATTCCCTAGAGAGGTCAACTCAGACCACTGACACCACCCCCACCACCCACCATGCAATCCCCCCAGTTCTTTCTCATAGCACTCAGTACTTTTCCTTCCAATCATTTATCCCGATTTGCTACCGCCCATTTCTGTGTGCTTAGTTACTTAGTGTCTCCACGACTCAGAGACCTCTGATTACCCCAGGCCTGGCAGAGTGCCAGCACCTAGTAGACGCTCAATAAATGTTTGCATGCCAATTGAAGTCTAGGCATTTCCATAGATTCTTTTCATCTCAATTCCATGTTAGAATATTTCTGGATAGTTTGTTGAGACATCTCATTCCTATGGATGGATCTCCTAGGTCTTCCTATCTGAAATCTACTAAATTGAAAAAGAATAAAAAGACATCCAAACAAAGCCCCAAAATACACTGGAAACAAAAAACTACCACTAAATCCAGGTAAGAGAAATAATGAGCACAGCTATTTCATCTTCACATATGTGAGATCCATGCCTATATGGGTGCATTGCCTATATCTCTGATGACCCATTGTCAACTGCAGCATGTTAATGACACACTCCGCTGCTTTTGAGGGAGTCAACCAGGATTATCAGAGTGACACGTCTCTTCTAGAATATGGGCTGTGTTCCTGTGTTCTGAATTAGAAAATGACTTCTACTATCATAGTAAGAAATGAAACTACTGGCCGGGCATGGTGGCTCATGCCTGTAATCCCAGAACTTTGGGAGGCCGAGGCTGGCAGATCACAAGGTCAGGAGTTCGAGACCAGGCTGGCCTTAATGGTGGAACCCCATCTCTACTAAAAATACAAAAATTAGCCGGGCGTGGTGGCGTGCCCCTAGTAGTCCCAGCTACTAGAAAGGCTGAGGCAGAGAACTGCTTGAACCTGGGAGGCGGAGGTTGCAGTGAGCCGAGATTGCACCACTGCACTCCAACCTGGGTAACAGAGTGAGACTCCATCTCAAAAAAAAAAAAAAAAAAGAAATGAAAGTACCGTGTTATTACAGCAGGGAGTAGGGGATCATGAGAAAAAGTGAATGCCAAGATCAGTAGGATGAGGACTTTGAGGGACACTAAGAAGAACTTGGCGCAGATGACACTACACAGGCCCCACACTGACAAGCAAGGTAATCATGCAGCACCGGCTGCCAGGGAACCCAGAGATGGGGCCAGTCCCACAACCTCTGCCAGGAAAGCTCTTTGGCCTCCTGGTTCTCCAACACTGCGTTTGTGTGACATGGGGCACAAATCACTGTGGCTCATCTGCTGACAACCCTCCATCACTGTAACGCCTCTAGGCCAGCTGCCCTTCCTGTCTGCCTTTCCTCTCTGACACCACATTCAGCTCACTTTCTTCCATGTGGAGCTCAGAAATGTTTATTTATTTATTTATTTACTTATTTATTTATTTACTTATTTTTCTTTTAAGTTTGGGGATTCACTCCATCACCCAGGCTGGAGTGCAGTAACACAATCATAGCTCCCTGCAGCCTCCAACTTCTGGGCTCAAGTGATCCTCCTGCCTCAGCCTCCCAAGTAGCTGGAACTACAGGCATGCACCACTGCACTCAGCTAATCATTTAAAAGTTTTTTGTAGGCCAGGCACGGTGGTTCACGCCTGTAATCTCAGCACTTTGGGAGGCCAAGACGGGCGGATCACAAGGTTGGGAGATCGAGACCATCCTGGCTAACATGGTGAAACCCTGTCTCTACCAAAAATACAAAAAAAATTAGCCAGGCATGGTGTCAGGTGCCTGTAGTCCCAGCTACTTGGGAGGCTGAGGCAGGAGAATGGTGTCAGCCTGGGAGGCGGAGCTTGCAGTGAGCTGAGATCGTGCCACTGCACTCCAGCCTGAGTAACAGAGCAGGACTCCGTCTCAAAACAAACAAACAAACAAAACCCTTTTTTGTAGAGATGGGATCTCACTATGTTGCCCAGGCTGGTCTCGAACTCCTAGTTGCAAGTGATTCTCCTGCATGGGCCTCCCACAGCACTGGAATTAGAGGTGTGAACCACTGTGCCTGGCCCCTCTGTCATTCTGTTGTACACAGATGGCAAAGCCTCAATCCTGAGTGGGTCTCCTCCAGCCCAAACTCATGTCCTGAGTGTTGCTAGGGACCCTTATTGCAGGGAAGATTGGCCCTGATCACCACCCCCAAGTGTTCTCCAACTCTGCCTGAGATGAAGGCAATTCCAACAGTCATAGTGAGTGTTTCACAGTTTAGCCACTCTCCTAAACCTCTGACCTTCCTTCTGCCTTTTTCTTGCAGCACATGACCACATCTTCCATTGCACAGAGGAAGCAGGAGCCATCTCCCACGAACCTGCTCATCTTCAGGGTTGCAAACTCAAACTGAAAAAACATCTCTATGCTCCCGTTCTTCCCTCCCATTTCACTAGAGAAGCCCTGACTTCCCCTAAGGCAGTTCCTGCACCTGTACTCAGATTCCATCCTCTGTCTTTGCAGGTACTTTGCACTGTTTATCGATAATCCTTTAACTCTCTTGTTTATTCAACCTTTCCCTCTGAAATGAATCTTTCCCACTGGGCTTTCAACATGCATGAGCTCTTGAATTAAAAAACAAAGCAGCAGGCCAGGCGCAGTGGCTCACACCTGTAATCCCAGCACTTTGGGAGGCCGAGGCAGGCAAATCATGAGTTTGAGACCAGCCTGGCCAACATGGTGAAACCCCGTCTCTACTAAAAATACAAAAAATTAGCCGGGTGTGGTGCTGGGCGCCTGTAATCCCAGCTACTTGGGAGGCTTAGGCAGGAGAATTGCTTGAACCCAGGAGGTGGAGGTTGCAGTGAGCTAAGATCGTGCCACTGCACTCCAGCCTGGGTGACAATGTGTGACTCCATCTCAAACAAACAACAACAACAACAACAACAAAAAACAAATCAAGAAATCAATCCCATTTTCAATAGCCGCAAAGAATATAAAAAACAAAGCAGATTAATCTCACGTTTGCCAACATCTACTCTCTTGCCCTTTATGGGATCCTCATCTCCCATTGATTCCTGCAACAAATTGTCTTTTCCAAAGACAACTACATTAGTATAAATCTCATCCCCCACAATCTTCCTGTGTGTCATGTTGACCCTCCTCCACTGAAAGATGGGGTCATTGGAACTGGTAGAATATCTGTAGCTGTCTTGGCCAATGGAGTGTGATGGCAGTGTTGCTGCCTGACCTTCTGGTTAGATCATAACAGGCAATATGGTGTGTGTGTATGTCTCAGTCTCTCTCTCTCCATGCATCTTAGGAGTCTTGAGCCAACACATATGAAGGATGGCATCTTCAAAGCCATCATGCTGGGAAGACCAGGAGAGGAACTATAGATACACAGAGAGAAATGCCCAAGAAGCTCTCACTGTTCCAGCCCAGCTGTTTAAATCTTCCAGGGCATCATGACTACCAATTCATCCTGGATTTTCTTTACTTTCCTTTGCATTTTTTTTTTTTTTTTGAGACAGAGTCTCCCTCTGTCTAACCCAGACTTGAGTGCAGTGACACCATCATAGGTCACTGTAGCCTCAAATTCCTGGCCTCAAGTGATCCTCCCATCTCAACCTCCTTAGTAGCTGTGACTACAGACATGTGACACCATGCCCAGTTAAATTGTTATGATTATTATTTTTTGTACGGACAGGGCCTTGCTATGTCGTCCAGGCTCGTCTTGATTTCCTAACCTCTAGCGATTCTCAGGTCTCGGCTTCCTAAAGTGCTAGCATCATAGGCATGGGGCATTGCATCCAACCCTCTTCCTCATCTCCTTTCTAGTTTTTGGTGGTGGCCATCAGTCTTTGGGGCTCCTTGGCTTGGAGCTACATCATCCTAATTTCTGACTCTGTTATCACATAGAGTTCTCCTTGTGTATCTGCATCTTCCCCTCTCTTTATCATGACACGAGTCACACTGGATTACGGCCAGCCCTAATGACTTCATGTTACCTAGATTACATCTGCAGAGTCCCTATGTCCCAATAAGGTCATGTCCACAAGCACCGGGGTAAGGATTTCAACATGCCTTTTGCAGGACACAATGCAACCCGTAATACACTATTTCCTATCTGAATTCCTGGTGCACAGGAGAGATAATAAAATGATTACTGTTATTTTAAACCATTTACTATTGGGCTATTTGCTACATAGCTAGAACTGGAATATCGACCAACCTCTTCAAGCTCATCTCATTTGTTACTTGTCTGGTTCTCAAGAATTCCTGCCTGCCTCCTCCCTTTCTGCCTGAGCATAGATCTCTTCTTATCTTAACAGCTTTACTCGAGTTTCTCATGATATCCTGGTTCTGGCCGGGCACAGTGGCTAATCCCTATAATACTAACACTTCGGGAGACTGAGGTGGGCGGATCACTTGAGCTCAGGAGTTCGAGACCAGCCTGGGCAACAGGGCGAAACCCCGTCTCTACTAAAAATACAAAAATTAGCCAGGCGTGGTGGTGCACGCCTGCGGTCCCAGCTACTCAGGAGGCTGAGGCAGGAGAATCACTTGAACCCGGGAAGCAGAGGTTGCAGTGAGCCGAGATTGTGCCACTGCACTCCAGCCTGGGTGACAGAGCGAGACTCTGTCTTAAAAAAATAAATAAATAATCCTGGTTCTTTAGGTAGTTTGAGTACCTTGAGAGCTCCCTCCAGTCACACAGAGCAAACCCCAAACCTGCCCAGGTGTTCTCAGACTCAGACCATCCACCCCAGCTGGTCCCTGTGTCTCCCGAGTAATTTTCCTTTGATAACATTCCAAAAAGAGCCCCAAATTTCCCATCACCATTTAAGCCCAAAGAAATGGCTGATTTTCTGGGTGAGCAAAAAAAGGAGAACTTGATGTGTGTCAACAAGAGCCAAAACATTAAAAAAGAAAAAGATAGCTTTTCACTGAAATCTGCACATTCCTTTGGCCTCTTACATCTGGAGAATGGACATTTGTAATTTCCCTACGTGGTTGTTCTTGTAGGAGGGCTGGAATCTGAAAGTGCCCCCAGAAAGTTTAGTAAAAGATAAGTCTAAAAGCAAGCTTAGAAAAATACGTGGTTTTAGTTCTTTCCATTTCTGTCACAAGGAGGAAGCACAAAGCTGTATTTCTAAACTCGAATACTTTAAAATTTGTGGAGTTGTCCAACGCACAATGCATTCCCCTTTTAGATTTTCAAAAGGGAAGGGAATTCATTAGAAAATAGTGAAACGGGTACCATTTCGTTTCCTGTAAGGCAGACACTGGCTGCATATGGGTCTCCATTGAAGAAGTTCCCATCCATGACATTCCACATATCTACAGACAGTAGCTTCAAGGGTGAGAGTCAAAATTGGCAAGGGGCCAGGCGCGGTGGCTCATGCCTGTAATTCCAGCACTTTGGGAGGCCGAGGCGGGCAGATCACGCGGTCAAGAGATAGAGACCATCCTGGCCAACATGGTGAAACCCCGTCTCTACCAAAAATACAAAAATTAGCTGGGCGTGGTGGCACGCACCTGTAATCCCAGCTACTCAGGAGGCTGAGGCAGGAGAACAGCTTGAACCCGGGAGGCGGAGGATGCAGTGAGCCAAGATCACGCCACTGCACTCCAGCCTGGCAACAAAAAAAAAAAAAAAAAAAAAAGAAGAAGAAATCTATCCACGAAATTTCCATTTAGCCTTCTTGTCCCAAAACTAATTGTTTTTAAAAATTTATTATTATTATTATTATTGTAACAAGGTCCTGGTCTGTTGCCTAGACTGCAGTGCAATGGTGCAGTCATAGCTCCCTGCAGCCTCAACCGCCTGAGGCTCAAGCAATCCTCCCACTTCAGCCTCCTGAGTAGCTGGGACTACAGGTGTGCACGACTACACCCAGCTAATTTTTTAAAGCTTTTGTAGAGACAAGAATCTCACTATGTTGCCCAGGCTGGTCTCGAACTCCTGGGCTCAAGCAATTCTCCCACCTCTCCCTCCCAAAGCGCTGGGATTACAGGCAATGTGCCACTATGCTCGGCCCTAACTGGTCTAAGTAAGAGCTTCCACAATAATGATGGTCACTGGCACGAGTAATTTTCTTGCTGAGCTAGGCTGGTATATAATACTTCGAAAATGATGTTCAAGGACAAATGTTTCCAATCGGGGGAGCCCCCAGCAGAAACCATCCAGACTGAGAAAATCATAAAGAGACGTCAGAGGTGTTTTATGCATGAATCCAGGTTCCTCCGTGGGTCCTGAAGCTGAAGAATGGGTTGCCTCGTTCTGCAGGCCTTTATTTTATTATTTTATTTTATTTTATTCTATTTATTTTATTTTTGAAATGGAGTTTCGCTCTTGTCACCCAGGCCAGAGTGCAGTGGCGCGATCTCGGCTCACTGAAACCTCCGCCTCCCAGGTTCAAGTGATTCTCCTGCTTCAGCCTCCCGCATAGCTGGGATTACAGGCGCTTGCCACTACAGCTGGCAGCCATCCCACCTAAGCGTCATGCTGCAAAATGCATAGGAAAGACAGCATGGGGAGCAGAAAGACACTACCCGTCTCAAGTGGCTCCTCTGGACCCAGTCTCTGCATTGCTTGGCCTGGTCCATCATTTTTCCTCTGCTCTTCCTGGCTCTCCAGTGCTTTGGTTTACACACTCCAGCCCTGATTCCTTCCTGCTCATGGCATCTCCTCCTTTGAGTGATAATTCAGACTCTTCCCACTGCCCACTTCCCTGGCCCTGGAAGCATCCACAGTTTCAGGCACAAACAGCATTGGTCGCATAGCACCACAGGCAACTGACAGACGGACAGCTCCATCTCCGCCCTTGGCATCTTTGCAAGAGAAGAGGAAATAAAACAATGACATTTCGGCAGGGCGTGGTGGCTCATGCCAGTAATCTCAGCACTTTGAGAGGCCGAGGCAGGTGGATCACCTGAGGTCAGGAGTTCGAGACCAGCCTGGGTAACATGGTGAAACACTGTCTCTACTAAAAATACAAAAATTAGCTGGGCGTGGTGGCATGCGCCTGTAATCTCAGCTACCCAGGAAGATGAGGCAGGAGAATCACTGGAACGTGGGAGGCAGAAGTTGCAGTGAGCCGAGATCGCACAATTGCGCTCCAGCCTGGGTGACAGAGCAAGACTCCGTCTCAAAAACAAACAAACAAACAAACAAACAAACAAACAGTGACATTTCTCAGACGAGCCCATTTCCAATGGGCCAAAAGATGGGAAACTATAGATAGATAACTTAGGTATGCCCAACAGGTTGCAAATACCTGAGGAGTTTCCCCGACATGCGACTAATTTCCTGTGGAAGCCCTGAAAATGTAAGAAATTGCAGTGGAGGTCCTGGAAGGCTGAGCACATCACAGTGCCTATGGATCTTTCACAGACATCTACCCAACTGCTGGAACCAGGGCTGCAGGGAGCAACTCAGGACCCTTACAGCTGTTTCTTGTGATTTGATATTCAACAGGCCTAGAACCACCACCACCACCAGACCACGTGGTGGCTCACGCCTGTAATCCCAGCACTCCGGGAGGCCGAGGTGGGCAGATTACCTGAGGTCAAGAGTTCAAGACCAGCCTGGCCAACATGGCGAAACTCTGTCTCTACTAAAAATACAAAAATTAATCAGCGTGATGGCACGTGCCTGTAATCCCAGCTACTCAGGAGGCGGAGGCAGGAGAATCGTTTGAACCCATGAGGCAGAGGTTGCAGTGAGCCGAGATCAAGCCACTGCATTCCAGCATGGGGGACAGAGCAAGATTGCGTCTCAAAACCAAACAAATGGCCAGGCACGGTGGCTCATGCCTGTAATCCCAGCACTTTGGGAGGCCAAGGTGCGTGGATCACCTGAGGTCAAGAGTTCGAGACCAGCCTGGCCAACTTGGCAAAACCCTGTCTGTACTAAAAATACAAAAAATTAGCTGTGCTTGGTGGTGGGCACCTGTAATCCCACTTGTGCTTGGTGGCAGGCACCTGTAATTCCAGCTACTTGGGAGGCTGAGGCTGGAGAATCGCTTGAACTCAGGAGGTGGAGGTTGCAGTGAGCTGAGATCGAGCCACTACACTCCAGCCTGGGCAATAAGAGTGAAACTCCATCTCAAAAAACAAACAAGCAAACTACAACAACAACAAAAAGAAAGTGATATTCAACATCCCTACATGGACAGGGAAGAAATAGTTGTGCCCTAAATAGAATAGGGGCAGATTGAGTCCCCTCCCTTTTTCTGTGGAAATAGTAGAAAATGACAACAAGCACATCAGGATGTCATCTTCTAGGGCCTTGCCCCAGAAACCCAGACCCATAAATCACTCACATCACTAAAGTCCCAACTGGAGAGGATGGTGTAAATTCAGGTTCACATTTATAGAGAATCAAATTATTGCTTTATTCCCAAGGAGATGAATGAGAGTGACAGGCTTTTTGGAGTTGTAAAAATAGATGGATGCTTCCTATAAAATAACTCACAGATGCCTACAATAATTTACAATAGATCTGGCAGGCTGGGAGCAGGCAAGTGAAATTCCAAACAGAATACCACACTATTTTCCAGTGGTAGAGTAAATGGTTTGGCTATTATGATAATACATTTCAGCGGAGCAAATCTATCTCCCCTTAATAGAAATACATTAGACATCATTTATAAAAATATCAACATTGCAGTCCTATTTCTTGAACTATAACTTCGACATAAATATAATACAATTTATGGATGAGGAAATCCAATTTCATGCTGTTTCAAACACATTTTTGTTTATTACATAACTACAGTTCTCTATATATGAGATAGCATAGTACATGAAATACATGTACAGGCATGGTTCCTATCAGTGTGTCTACATAAAGATTATGAACATAATCTATTGCAGATGGAATTGTTTTATGAGATGCATTATATACAAGCAACATCCTTAGCACCTACCATGTGACTACATCACTGTGTATCTGCAATATTGTCATAGTTATCCAGATGGTGGAAGAATAAAGTTATATGGATGAATAAATACTCCAAGCAAGAGGTCGCAAGCCTCACAGAATTCGAATTATGTAGATTTGGGTTGAGTTCTGGTTGTTCTATTTATTAGCTGTAAGACCTTGGACAAGTTGACTTGTGTCAATCCCAGTATTATCATCTGTAAAATAAGTTCAATAATGAAAAATGCACAGAAATCTCACGAGCACTGAATAATGTAATGTTTATAAAGTGCTTACTACAGTGTCTGGCGTACTGTTAATGCCAATCAACAGTAGGTATTACTTTCTTCTTTTTTTTTTTAGAGACAGGGTGTCAGTTTGTCACCCAAGCTGGAGTGTAGTGTTATGATTATAGCTCACTGCAGCTTCAAACTCATGACCTCAGGCCATCCTCCTGCCTCAGCCTCACGAGTAGCTGTGACTACAAGGGCACACCACCATGCCTGGGTAATTTCTTTATTTTTTGTAGACACGGGGCTCCCTATTTTGCCCAGGCTGGTCTTGAACTCCTGGGCTCAAGTGATTCTCCTGTCTTAGCCTCCCAAAGCACTGGGATTACAGGTGTGAGCCACTGTGCCTGGCTAGGTATTACTTTTAAGTGCTCCTTTGTCCCATTTAATGTAATAACATTTAATGTGAACTCATTCTCAAAACTGGTACCTGCCAGCTTGTCTTAGTAAGCTAAGTACTCTGAATACAGACTAACTGTGGTGCAAAAAGTGCTTCTCAAGAAAATTACAAAGAAGAACAGTCTATGGTTTCCCCTCATTGTGGCTTCTCTTTCCTTCTCCCAGCAGACCATTCTGTTCTCTGCTACCTCCACACACTAATAATAGTGCTGGTGTTTCTTGACACTCATTTCCCACGTTTAGCTTTTTAAGGGCCCTGTATTGACCCTTACGTGGGCTATGTGTCCTCTCTGGCTCAGTTTTGGTATGCAAAGATTTAGTTTAACTTTGACAATCAATAGGGTAATTTGGGGGAGGGAGGGTGGAGGATTTTTTTTTTCTTATGTCTGAAAGTTCTTGGATTTTTCCTCAATGCTGTAGCAATAATAGTAATCACTGAGCTTCCAGCTGGATTCATGAGACCAGCCACAGTGATGGTGGACTGGGACAAATTAACACACAAAACAAATCCATGTTAAGCAGAAGTCCAGACTGGCAGCTTCTCTGGGAGTATGGGTTGTTGGACATTGTAGAACTGAAGGCCCAAGAGAGTGCTGGGTAGAATCAACCTAAAAGCAGAGTGTTTGGTGCATGTGCCTGTGACTACACAGCAATACCTAAAGTATGCTAAAATTTTACAACAACTGAGTTTAGTTAACTGACTTGTAGCCTCAGTAGAAAAGAAAAAACAAAAGTGAACTTAATTGTTCAATGCCATGTAGCTCTAAGAGTCTATATCAAGGAGGTGGTATAATCACACAGAGAAAATGATGTCAAATAATTTTAGAGACATTGCTTGTACATCTATAATGGAATATATCCTAGGGACAAAACAAACCATAAAGAAATATTAAACCTCATTCAATCAACTTGTTAGTATTCTTATTTTGAAACTATTGTTTATATATTGTAAGATAAGTCAAATAAGAAATGATGTCAATAAGAACCAAGACTTTCAGTGAAAAACAAATATAAAATATAAGAAGTAAAAACCTGGTAATTACAAATTTGAACAGAAGACATTAGTATGAAATAATGATTTACCTTACTCTTTCTAAAAAAACAAAAATCAGTATTGTCTAGCTTTGTTCCTGGAAAAGGCTTAGATACAATGGCAACCTGGTGGCAATGAGCACCCTCACTGACAGGACTTCGGTCTCTAAATACCATTTCCCATTGGAAGGGATTGGGATTCCTTAGAGAAATGGCCAATTCCAGGTCTAGGACAGTAAATAACAAGATAAGACAGGAACTTCTTGTTGTGCCAGAAAGCAAGGATGTTCTGCAAAGTGGCTGCTTAAGCCTTTTTGCAATATTTTATTTTTGACTTTTAGGATTTATTACACATAATCTGCATAAGATTCCTTCGTCAGCTACAGGCATTATGAGTATTTATCCCAGCATGTGGCTTGACTATTCATTTTTTAATACTTTGTTTAGATGAGCTGAAATTTACATTTTGATTAAGTCAAATTTATCATTTTTTCTTTATTAGTGATTTTTTAATGTGTTCAGTCCAAAAAAGTATTGCCCACAGCAAGATAACCTCTTATGTTTTCAGCAGGGCCTTTATGATCATAGACCTAAATGTGAAAGATAGAACCATAAAGCTTCTAGAAGAAAACACATAAGAAAATGAACAGACAAGCCACAGACAGTAGAAAAATATTCACGTAGTACATTTCTCTGAAAAAGTAATAGTACCCAGAATACATACCATAGACCCCTGGAAATCAATAACAAAATGAAAAAACATGATGTTTAAAAATGGGCAAAAGGAGATACACAAATTAAATATAAGCTCAAAAAAAGGTGTTCATCCTCCTTCAAGGAAATGTAAATTAAAACCATACTGAAGCCAGGTACAGTGGCTCACACTTGTTATTGCAGCACTTTTGGAGGCTGAGGCAGGCGGATCACTTGAGGCCAAAAGTTTGAGACCAGCCTGGCCAACGTGGTGAAACCCCATGTCTACTAAACATAGAAAAATTAGCATGGTGTGGTGGTGTGCGCCTATAGTCTCAGCTACTCAGAAGGCTGAGGCAGGAGAATCGCTTGAATCCAGGAGGCAGAGGTTGCAGTGAGCCGAGATCGCACCACAGCACTCCAGCCTGGGCGACAGAGTGACTTTGTTTTAAAAAAGAAAAAACAAAAAAGAAAAAAGGTAGAGAGGAGAAAGGAGGAAGAGAGCTTGATTAATGGGTACAAACTACAGTTTGATAGAACAAATAAGACCTAGTGTTTGATAGGTCAGTAGGGTGACTATTGTACACCATTACCTTTCATATATTTCAAAATAGCTAGAAGAGAATGAATGTTTTTAGAATAAAGTCAAATATTTATGATGATAAATATCCCAATTACACTGACTTGATCTTTACAAATTATATGAACATATTAAATTATCACATGTACCCCCAAAATATGTACATCTGTTATGTATCAATAAAAATAAATAAAATAAAAGCATCTTTTCGGTGTGCCATGCAATTAAAAAAAAAAAACCCTGCTAGGTTTGTTAAAATAAATTCTGACAATACCAAATACTGCCAAAGAGGTGGAACAGTGGAAAATGGCACATTTTGGATACCTGATTGACAGTTCCTTTAAAAGTTAAACACACATCTTCTAGATATTCCAGCTATTCAAATCCTAGGTATTTACCCAAATGAAATCTAAACATATGTTCATAAAAGACTTTTATATGAATGCTCATACCAGTCCCAAATTGGAAACAACCCAATTATTCCTCAGTAGGACAATGAATAAACAAATTGTCATATATTGACACAGAGGAATACTTCTCAGTAAACAAGGAAGACTGAGTTGCTGACAGATACACACAACTGCAACATGGAGGATCTCACAAACGTTCCTTTAGTTGAAAGAAGTCAGATACAATAGAGACTATAAGGTGTGATTCCATTTATGTGATGTTCTGGAACAGACACAACTAATCTATGGTGATAAAAATCAGGGCTGGGCGCAGTGGCTCATGCCTGTAATCCCAGCACTTTGGGAGGCTGAGGAGGGTGGATCACTTGAAGTCAGGAGTTCGCGACTAGCCTGGCCAACATGGTGAAACCTCATCTATACTAAAATACAGAAATTAGCCAGGCGTGGTGGCAGGCGCCTATAGTCCCAGCTACTTGGGAGGCTGAAGCAGGAGAATTGCTTGAACCTGGGAGGCAGAGGTTACAATGAGCCAAGATCACGCCACTGTACTCCAGCCTGGGTGACAGAGCAAGACTCCTTCTCAAAAAAAAAAAAAAAAGACATCAGGAAATGCTTGCTGGGGCGGGAAGTGTGGGGTGGGGAGGAGGAAAGAACTGATAGGAAAAAGGGACTTTCTCAGGCAACAGAAATGTCCAATGTCAGGTTTTCAGAGGTGATTATAGGGGTGTATATTAATCAGACTGTGAAATTCATCAGACTGAAGACTGGCAATCTGTACATTGGATTGTATTAAATTATGCTTTAATAAAAGTAAATATAGAGTGGGCAAAAAATGAATAATGGCAATGGATTTAGACATATAAAATATTTATTAAAAAAACCCTTGAGTCCATATTATTGAGGAAAAAAAAGAAAACCTCATTGGTCAATCTTAGGAGGGTGCTATGACACCAACTCATTATTCTAAAGATGTTTAAATAAAAAGAAGAAATCAAGCATTTATCCTGCTTTTCTGGTTTGAATTGTATTTCAGAATATACAAATAGTTGAGGAGGAAAAGTTATTTTTAATAGAAGAATTACAGCTTATAAATGCAGAATGAGTGTAGAATCTAAAAATCACCATTCTGCAGGCCGTAATGAATTAATGGGTGTAGGTAGTGATCACTGGTAGCTGCTAAAACCATTAATTAAGTGAAAGATTGATGGGGAGCTTTATAATGAATCAATCAGGCTGACAACACCTGAACCTGCTGTAGAATCCTAACATCAGAAACAGTGAGATAACCAGACATTATGTATCTCCCAATGTCATGCACTAGGAAGTTCATAGCAGAGCCTAAAGTGTTCTTGCCAAAAAGAAAGAAAGGAAAAAATAAAGGAAGAAGTAATCAACCTTGCAGTTCTAATTACAGCATAGAAAAAAAAGAAGATTAAAGGAACAAGTTAAAGACACCAAGAAAAATCAATCTGCTAAATCCAGATCGTGTGAAATTGTATAGGACAAATGACTTGGTTTCTTTGACAAATGAATGACATGAAATTAATAAAGGTGAGAAGACGGTGAAACCCCATCTCTACTAAAGATACAAAAAATTAGCCGGGCGTGGTGGCGGACGCCTGTAGTCCCAGCTACTCCAGAGGCTGAGGCAGGAGAATGGTGTGAACCCGGGAGGCAGAGCTTGCAGTGAGCCGAGATCGCGCCACTGCACTTCAGCCTGGGTGACAGAGTAAGACTCTGTCTCAAAATAAGTAAACAAATAAATAAAGGTGAGAAGAAATGTTGCAAATTGAAAGATACCTTAGAGACAGACCAGCCAAATGCAATGTGTAGACCTTGCTGGGATTCTTATTTGAGTAAGCTGACTATCAAACACATTTTTTTGAGAAAATATAACTGAGTTTTGAGAAATATTTTTGAGAAAACATGGACTGGGTAATGGATTTTCCTAAGTGTAATTTTATGTCGAGACTATGTTTTTAAAGAGTCTTTATATGTTGGCAATGCACTGTAAAGTATTTATAGATGGAATGAGACGATGTCTGGGGATTTGCTTTTAAAAAGTCAATGAGCAGTAACTGAAAAAAACAGCAAAATGTTAATATTTGTTAAAGCTGAACGATCAGTACATTTGGATTCATTATACTGTGCTATCTTTGAGTATGTTTCAAGTTTTCCATCAAAAATGTTGAATTAAAATAAAAGAAATTAGCATAAAATGTAATGACTGAATTCTTCATTTTCCAGTTTGTTTTGAAGGGAAAAAAACAGTGAGACAAAATAATCTAAACCTCTCATCCACTCAGGGGAAAATTTCCAGACTATAAAATTTAGCATTACAGAATTTAAGAAACTCTAAGAAGGAGGCCCTTTTTTGTTTGTTTGTTTTGAGACGCAGTCTGGCTCTGTCTCCCAGGCTGGAGTGCAGTGGCATAATCTCGGCTCACTGCAACCTCTGCCTCCCAGGTTCAAGTGATTCTCCTGCCTCAGCCTCCTGAGCAGCTGGGACTATAGGTGCGTGTCAGCACGCCCGGCTAATTTTTTGTATTTATTTCCTTTTTTTTTTTAGTAGAGATGGGGTTTCACTGTGTTAGCCAGGATGGTCTCCATCTCCTGACCTCGTGATCCGCCCGCCTCAGCCTCCCGAAGTGCTGGGATTACAGGCGTGAGCCACCGTGCCCAGCCAGGAGGACCTTTTAGTCTATAACTGATTTTGCAGTCCTGGACATCGTTTGGAAGGTCTCTTGAGGAAGCTTGGCTGTTTGGTGTGTGGTGTGTGTGTGTGTGCATGCGTGTTCATGCACATGCGTGTTATAGCTTTCTACATAGATTAGCCTGTTACCCTTCTTTAAGAGGATGGCAATACATTTTAATAAAGATAGCAAAATGGTCCTGCTATCTAATGCCAGGGAATCTGTTTAACTTTTCCCCTTTTTCCATGTCCAATAAAACTTCGTTCTGCACTGAGGCTGAGTACGTTGTGTAACAGTGAAAGCTGGAAGAAAAAGGTGCCACTGCAGAGACAAACTTACAGGTAAGCAGCTCATCATCTGCAGCTCTAGGGAGGGGCTACAGGGGCCTCATTATCTCTTCCTGGCAGGTGACATAGAGACAAACAGGTGGTCGGGTGTGGTGGCTCACGCCTATAATCCCAGCATTTTGGGAGGCCGAGGCGGGTGGATCATGAGGTCAGGAGATCGAGACCATCCTGGCTAACGTGGTGAAACCCCGTCTCTACTAAAAATACAAAAAATTAGCCGGGTGTGGTGGCATGCCCCTGTGGTCCCAGCTACTCAGGAGGCTGAGGCAGGAGAATTGCTTGAACCTGGGAGGCAGAGCTTGTGGTGAGTCGAGATCCTGCCACTGCATTCCAGTTGAGAAATTCAGAAACCCACATACTGGCCTGAAATTGGAGTATGGAGCAGAAATGTGAAAGTTGTAAACATTTTGAAAAACTAAGTTTCTTTTCCCCAAAATTATTTCAGGAGGGGCAAAAAAGATGATAGGCTTCAATTATTTAAAATCCTACTTTCCTAATTTATTTTCTTTTATTTCCATAGGTTATTGGGGAACAGGGGGTGTTTGGTTACATGAGTAAGTTCTTTAGTGGTGATTTGTGAGATTTTGATGCACCCATAACCCAAGCACTATACACTGCACCTTATTTGTAGTCTTTTTTCCCTCACCCCCTTCCCACCCTTTCCCCTGAGTCGCCAAAGTCCATTGTGTTATTCTTATTCCTTTGCATCCTCATAGCTTAGCTCCCACTTATGAGCAAGAACACACGATGTTTGGTTTTCCATTCCTGAGTTACTTCACTTAGAATAATAGTCTCCAATCTCATTCATGTTGCTGCAAATGCCATTAATTCATTCCTTTTTATGGCTGAGTAGTATTCCATTGTATATATACACCACAGATTCTTTTTTTTCTTTTCTTCAGACGGATTCTTGCTCTGTCACCAGGCTGGAGTGCAGTGGCACGATCTCAGCTCACTGCAACCTCCGCCTCCCAGGTTCAAGAGATTCCCCTTCCTCAGCCTCCTGAGTAGCTGGGTCTAAGGCGCACGTCACCATGCCTAGCTTTTTTTTTTTTTTATTTTATTTTTAGTAGAGACAGTGTTTCACCATGTTGGCCAGGATGGTCTCGATCTCCTGACCTGTGATCTGCCCGCCTTGGCCTCCCAAAGTGCTGGGATTACAGGTGTGAGGCACTGCACCCGGCCACCACAGATTCTCTATCTGCTCTTTGATTGATGGGCATTTGGGTTGGTTCCACATTTTTGCAATTACGAATTGTGCTGCTACAAATATGTGAGTGCAAGTATCTTTTTTGTAAAATGACTTCTTTTCCTCTGGGTAGATAACAGTAGTGGGATTGCTGGATCAAATGGTAGTTCTACTTTTAGTTATTTAAGGAATCTCCACACTGTTTTTCATAGTGATTGTTCTAGTTTACATTCCCACCAGGTATAACACATATGGCCACTACCTGCTGTAACTCACATGCTCAAACCATAGCAGGAATCCCTATGTCCTCACTCCTCTAAGTCAGCCCACACCCTAAGCACTGTGGACTTGCAGACTCCAGGGTGGAATGCAGAACAGCCAACTCTTGTCCTGGCACCCCTCTGCCAAATCCTACTCTTGGCCAGAGTCCCTTCCCAGTCTTGTGTTCCCTTGACATCTCACTGTCAGGTTAGAGAGAACTGCTACTCCTCAAACTCAACATTTCTAAAATGGAACTACTCATGTCCCCACTGACAAACCTACCCTACCAGAGTCTTCCATTTAGGGGACTGCAGTCAGTTGCTGGGAAACCTGGGAGGCACCCTTAATAATCCCTTCTCATTCACTCCTCTCATTCAGTGGACCACCACTGATAAAATTTGCCTCTGCCTCCCCACCCAAATCTCATCGTGAATTGTAATCCAAATTGTAATCCCCACGCGTTGAAGGAGGGACCTGGTAAGAGGTGATCGGATCATGGGGGTTGGTCTCCCCCATGCTGTTCTCATGATAGTGAGTGAGTTCTCACGAGATCTGACGCTTTAAATGTGGCCGGGCGCAGTGGCTCACGGCTGTAATCCTAGCACTTTGGGAGGCCAAGGCGGGTGGATCACATGAGGCCAGGAGTTCAAGACCAGCCTGGCCCTCATGGTAAAACCCCATCTCTACTAAAATTACAAAAATTAGCCGAGCATGATAGTGCACATCTGTAATCCCAGCCACTTGGGAGGCTGAGGCATGGGAATCACTTGAGCCCAGGAGACGGAGGTTATAGTGAGCTGAGATTGAGCCACTGTACTCCAGCCTGGGCGACAGGGCGAGAGACTATGTCTCAAACAAAACAAAACAAAACAAAACAAAACAAAACAAAACATACAAGTGTTTAGCACTTCCTCCCTTGCTTGGTCTCTCTCCTGCCACCATCTAAAACATGCCTTGATTCCCCCTCCCCTTCCACCATGATTGTTAAGTTTCCTGAGGCCTACCCAGCCATGCAGAACTGTGAGTCAATTAACTCTCTTTTGTTTATAAATTACCCAGTCTCAGGTATGTCTTTATAGCAGTGTAAGAACAGATTAATACAACCACTCTCTGTCTATCACACCTCCTAAAGGGCACCGGTACATCCAAGTCTATCTCAGGCTTAGTGCTCCCTCCTTGGCTTAATCCCCACACATGCAAATGCCTCCAGGCTTCCTGGGTTGTCTCAGAAACATGAGATTTATCATATAATCTTTCCACCTTCTCCCAAACCTCCTCCAACAGTGCTCCTAAGAGAACAGCACCACTATTTCCCACTTGTTCAGCCTGGACTCCCACTTCTCATCATCCCCTGCATATACTCAATCTCCAGGTCTTGTCTCTTCTACTTCCTGAATTTGTCCATTCCTCTCCCATTGTCACAACCATATAGGTCAAGCCCCTTCTCACCAGCTTTTCCTGAGTGTACACAGCTTTATCATCCATTTTCCACATGGCTGTCATAATTATCTTTTTAGTAAAAAGAAAAGCCTAATCCTCTTACTTCTTTTAAATCTCAAGGGTGGTAAGTGATGGGTACTTGAGACTATCTATGTCTCCTCTATCTATCATCTATCTATCTATCTATCTATCTATCTATCTATCTATCTATCTATCATCTATCATTCATCCATCATCTATCAATTTATCTATCATCTATTTATATCATCTGTCTAATCTATCATCTATATCTATCTTCTTTGTATGCATCTATCATCTACATCTATCATCCATGTATCTAATCTATCTATCAAACTATCATCTATTTATCTGTCTATATAATCAGTCTATCATCTCTATCTATATCTATCCATCAATCATCTATCAAATCCATCATCTCTATCTATCTAATCTATATCTCATCTATCTATATCATCTATCCATCTATCTGCTATCTCTATTATCGATCTAATCTATCATCTATCAATCTATCCATATCTATCTAATCTATCATTCTATCCATCTATCATCTATATCTATCTATCCATCTATCATCTCTATCATCTATATCTCTATTATCTACTATGTCTAACATCTATCTCTATCATCCATCCATGCATCTTTCTCTCTCTAATCTATGTATCATCTCTCTCTCTCTCTCTCTCTTTCTTCCTACCAACCTATCTATCTACCTAACCTATCTAAAATGTCTACAGTGATCCTTAAGAAAAAGCCAACTTTCTGCTTATCGGTCCTCATAATCTGGGCCCCACCTCGACGGTTGTCGCTGCATCTAAGAGGTTTTCCTCCCCCTTTCTCTGCTCTAGACATCCTGAACTCCCAAGGTCCTCAGGACTCATTTATCTCTCAGAATTCCAAACCTTTGCAGATGTTTTTCTGTCTAGAATATTCTTCCTTGCACACCTCCTTCTTTGCTTATCTATATTAAACTCATTTTAAAATTCTTAAATAGCATTTCCGTAGGGAGGTTCCTCCCAACTCCCTAGACTAGGCTATATTTCCTTACTATATTTTTCCATAGCATTGCTCTATCTTGTCTTTTCACACTCATCACAGTGCTAATTATTTGTTTAATGAACAGTATTTCTGTCTGACTATAAATTTCATGGAGATAGAGACCCCATGTATTGACCATGGTAGCCCCAGTGGAAATGCCTGCTGGGCTACAGAAGGCACTCACCAAGTTACCCTTATAATCAGAAGTATTCAGTTGAACTGTTGGCCACCAATCATATATGCCCCTCCATGAAAGAAAAGTTTGTGAAATCTCAAGCCTCACTCTATACTTGGACAAGACCAGGAACTTTGCTTTGAACTGTATCACAGATAAACTTGGGCTCTGCCCTACAAAGGTATACACATAGCCAAAGATGACCTCCTTCAGACCAGGCCTTGGATCCAACCTTGACCAGTGCCAACAGGTGAGAGAACCAAAGACTCATGCAATCTAAAAAAGTATGAAAATGAAAACGGACTGATGGTCTGGTCCTCTCCGAGATGGACCATTATGCAAATTACATTATTCAATGGATGCAGCAAACTTGAGCTCTAGAGTTCTAAATGGACAACACAGGACACAGGAGGACTTAGGACATCAGGGTTCCTGATGCCAGAGGTCTCAGAGAAGGCAGGGGGAAATCTATCTTGGTTAACATGGACGGATGGGTCCCTAAAACATAGAGAAGCAGCTAGGGCGGGGATCAGGAGGGCAGGCAGAAGGCCTTGCCAGAGCTAGCTGTAGACAAGAGGGAAGCAAAACTAAGAACAAGAGACAGGGCCAAGAGACCGGTGGGAGTGGGAAATGCCATTTTCATTCAGGTTCCTGGGGCTTTGGCCATTCCAGATGGCTCATAATTTCTATATAAGGCCAGGCACAGTGGCTCATGGCTGTGGTCCCAGCATGTTGAGAGGCTGAGGTGGAACAGTCGCCTGAGGTCAGGAGTTTGACATCAGCCTGGGCAACATAGTGAGACCCCATCTCTACAAAAGAACCAAAAAACAACAATTAGTTGGTTGCAGTGGTGTGCACCTGCAGTCCCAGCTACTTGGGAGGCTGAGACAGGAGGATCACCTGATTCTAGGAGTTGGAGGCTGCAGTGAGCTATAATTTTTGTAACTGCACTCCAGCTTAGGTGACAGTGAGAATTTGTCTATATACATAAAAATTGTAGGCCGGGCATGATGCCTCATTCCTGTAATCCCAGCACTTTGGGAGGCCGAGGTGGGTGGATCACTTGAGGTCAGGAGTTCCAGACCAGCCTGACCAACATGGTGAAACCCCGTCTCTACTAAACACAAAAAATTAGCCAGGCATGGTGGCGGGCACCTGTAATCCCAGCTAGCTGGGAGGCTGAGGCAGGAGAATTGCTTGAACCCAGGAGGCGGAGGTTGCAGCGAGCCGAGATTGCGCCACTGCACTTCAGCCTGGGCAACAAGAGCGAAACTCCATCTCAAAATAAATAAATAAATTAATTAAATAATTGTAAACAACCCCTCCAAAGGAGGCAAGCCTTCAAACCCACTGCTGATGTGATCTCAGTTGGCTCAGACGCTATGAAACCCTGAGTCTGTGAACCACCCCCCAGGTCTTCAGTGCCTTCAGCTTGAATGGACAGAGCTAGACAAGATGGCAGGAGTTCTAACCGTGCCTCCACTTGAGTCCTGAAAGTGGCACACCAACTCCTCAGAGAAATGGAATGGCTCAGAGACATCTTGAGCTATGCAACCAGCAATTAAGGCATCTGGGTTAAACTCTGCTTTTTAAGAATGTTATGTTTACCCTGCGTGCAAATGAAAATACACTTGTTCTTTGCCCATCACTCATCATGACTCGTCTAAGCCAACATGGACTCAGAGTCTGAATCCTTTCCTGGTGACTGTTATGGAGTGACAGGGAACCCAGCAAGAAGACCCCTGCAGGGGCTGAACCATGGAAAGGCCCTGGGACTGGGCTGGAGTAGGCAAGAAGGGTATCTCACTTGAGCATCCTGAAACCCTCTTATATCCTTTCCTCCATGATGGCTTATTGGTGTCAAAATTTTGCATATGTGCATGTGTGCGTGCGTGTGTCTTTGTGTGTGTGTGTGTGTGTGTCTGGGAATGGAGAGCTCATTTCTTCTATTAATTTTTTTTTTTGAGGGGGAGTCTCACTCTGTCGCCCAGACTGGAGTGCAGTGGTGCGATCTTGGCTCACTGCAAGCTCTGCCTCCCGGGTTCATGCCATTCTCCTGCCTCAGCCTCCTGAGTAGCTGGGACTACAGGTGCCTGCCACCACGCCTGGATAACTTTTTGTGTTTTCAGTAGAGACAGGGTTTCATCGTGTTAGCCAGGATGGTCTCAATCTCCTGACCTCGTGATCCGCCCTCCTCGGCCTCCCAAAGTGCTGGGATTACAGGCGTGAGCCACTGTGCCTAGCCCCATATTAATTTTTTAAACTTCAACTTTTGTTTTAGATTCAGGGGATACATGGGCAAGTTTCTCACATGGGTGTAGTGTGCAATGCTTAGCTTCGGGGGAACGACTGATCCCATCACCCAGGTAGTGAACATAGTACCCAATAGGTAGTTTTTCAACCCTTGGCCACTGCCTGTCTCCCCACTCTAGTAGTCCCCGGTGTCTGTTGTTCCCATCTTTATGTCCATGGGTACCCAATGTTTAGTTCCCGTGTGTAAGTGAGAACATGTGGTATTTGGTTTTCTGTTCTTGTGTTAATTCACTTAGGATAATGGCCTTTCACTGTATCCATGCTGCTGCAAAGGACATGACTTCAATCTTTTTTATGGTTGCATAGTATTCTGTGGTATCTATGTACCACATTTTCTTTATCCAATCCACTTTTGACAGGCACCTGGTTGATTCTATGTCTTTGCCATTGCGAATAGCACTGTGATGAACATATGAATGCAGATGTCTTTTTGGTATAATGGCTATTATTAAAAATTCAAGGGCAGGCGCGTGGCTCATGCATGTAGTCCTAGTACTTTGGGAGACAGAAGCGGGCAGATCACTTGAGGTCAGAAGTTTGAGACTACCCTGGGCAACACGGGGAAACCCTGTCAACACAAAAATTAGCCAGGTGTGGTGTGTGCCTGTAGTCCCAGCTACTCAGGAGACTGAGGCAGGAGAATCACCTGAACCCGGGAGGCGGAGGTTGCAGTGAGCCGAGATCGTGCCATTGCACTCCAGCCTGGGTGACAGAGCAAGACCCTGTCTCAAAAAAAAAAAAACAAAAACAAAACACACACACAAAAAGTTAAAAAACAACAGATGTTGGCAAGGCTGCAGAGAACAGGAACACTTGTACACTGCTGGTGGGAATGTAAATTGCTTCAGCCACTGTGGAAAGCAGTTCAGAGATTTCTCAAAAAACTTAAAACAGAGCTACCATTCAACTCAGCAATCCCATTACTGGATATACACCCAAAATAAATAAATCATTCTCACAAATGTTTTAACAACTCAGTGCATCCACACAAGAATTCTGCCTTTTATTCAGTCCTTGGGATTTGTGATAAAGTCAAGACATTCTTTGGTCATTTGGGGATCTGAAAGTGTGTCTCCCTTGTCTTCCTTTAGAAAGGACTTCCCAGCAACATGTAGCAGTCTTGGGTGCCGTGTTTTTATATAAGACAACAGAAGAAGAGAATGTCTTTTCTTCGTAAATGGACTAATATATTGGAGAATGACTTTACATCATTTTAAAGTAACCTATCTTTTCTTCTGTCCTTGGAGAATTTTTTTTTCTCTTAACATTTAGACATGTTACTATAATAGGCTTTGCTAATAGTTTCTGATTACTATTACTCAGAACCAGATGAAACCTTTGGATTTCCATCCGATTTATTTTCTCAATTCTGGCTTTTTAAAAAGTCCTTTTCTGTATTGATTGTTGTAGTCACAGGCAAGCTGCCTTTCATGCAGGCAAGAGCCCTAGAGTCAACTGCTATTTTTGTTCACAGTAAGACTTTCTATTCTTGTGTTCTTGTGACAGATCTTTACTTACCGAGGATGGAATTAAAAAGTAACACAAAATCTCAAAGACTAGTTAGAAAGATCACAGATTGAGTCATTTCTTTGTTTAAAAAAAAAAATTGGCCAGGCGTGGTGGCTCACACCTGTAATCCCAGCCCTTTGGGAGGCCGAGGCGGGCGGATCTCAAGGTCAGGAGATCGAGACCATCCTGGCTAATACGGTGAAACTCCGTCTCTACTAAAAGTACAAAAAATTAGCCGGGCGAGGTGGTGGGCGCCTGTAGTCCCAGCTACTCGGAAGGCTGAGGCAGGAGAATGGCGTGAACCCCGGGGGGCGGAGCCTGCAGTGAGCTGAGATCGCGCCACTGCACTCCAGCCTGGGTGACAGAGTGAGACTCTGCCTCAGAAAAAAAAAAAAAAAATCAAGAAAATAGTGTTCCCACACTAGAATTTTTCCATTGAATGAAAGCACAGAGTTTTGGGTCATTACTTACAGGTTAACTTGTATATGTAAATGTATGTGTGTACACTACACGAAAATTATATATATGCATTATATATATTTACATAAAGCCCTGCTTCTTTATTCAGGCGGCGGGGATGGATTTCTTAAGAATGCATTTATTAGGCCGGGCGCGGTGGCTCACGCTTGTAATCCCAGCACTTTGGGAGGCCGAGGCGGGCGGATCACGAGGTCAGGAGATCGAGACCACAGTGAAACCCCGTCTCTACTAAAAATACAAAAAATTAGCCGGGCGTGGTGGCGGGCGCCTGTAGTCCCAGCTACTGGGAGAGGCTGAGGCAGGAGAATGGCGTGAAGCTGGGAGGCGGAGCTTGCAGTGAGCCGAGACTGCGCCACTGCACTCCAGCCTGGGCGACAGAGCAAGACTCCATCTCAAAAAAAAAAAAAAAAAAAAAAAAAAAAGAATGCATTTATTATGCAATTCATTCGAGCTTTAAGTAGTACAAAATAGCACAAGATGAAAGGAGAAGTAGTATTGTCTCGGAAGCGCCTTGTGTATATTATTTCATTTGAAAAACGGAGCTCTGTCATCAGGAACCCTGTAGTCACCTGGTCGAGACACCCATACGTGAAGTTAAAAAGGTAGTAGATGCTGGTGCCTACAGGGCTCTGGCTGTGTAGGCTGGAGTGAGAAAAAAGGACTCACTTTGGGCCAGTGTGGCCACGGAGGGGCACCTGGAGAAGGGACTAGAAAGAGGTGGATTCTCACCTGGGCTCCTTTCTACTAAAAGACATGCATTTGCCAGGAAGTTGGCTAAACCTAGGGGTAGACCAGTAGCTCTCCAACGAGGGCACATAACTAAGTCACCCGGTGCGGTGGGAGGGCTGCGTAAACACAGGGAGCTGGACTCCTTGCCACTCCAGAGTTTCCGATTCAGTAGGTCTGGGATGGGGCCCAAGAATTTTCACTTCTAACAAGTTCCCAGGTGAGGTGAATGCTGCTGATTGGAAACATGAGAACCAGAGAATTCTGTGTAAACTCCGAACCCAGGCCTTCGCCTTTCTGCAACCAACAGCACTCAATCCCACTTTAAGAACTGGCAGAAAACCAAGGCTTATGTGAAGATCAGCTTGCAGCATGCAGGATGATGTGGTCTATGGAAAGTTAAGAGGCAAAATTATTCCCCCATCTCCAGCTGCTGGAGATGCCTTGAAGTACTGTAAGAGGCAGGTAATTGCGCTCTAGGGTGACATCTATGACCCTGATGCAAGTGACACTTTAATAAAGACCTACCCTGAGTGGCAGGGCAGGGGAGCTGAATTGTCATGGAGGAGACAAAGCCAGGGAGAAACTGCCTGGGGGCAGACTGGGCTTTGCAGGCACCATTCATTCCAGCCCATCAACAAGGAGTGAGGAATCCCCAAACTGCTTTCCACAATGGCTGAAAGAACTTAAAACAGAATTACCATTTGACCCAGTAATCTCATTTACTACTGGGTATAGAACCAAAAGAATACAAATCATTCTACCGTAAAGACACATGCACACGTATGTTCATTGCAGCACTATTCACAATAGCAAAGACATGGAATCAACTTAAATGCCCATCAATGGCAGACTGGGTAAAGAGAGTGTTGTACATGTACACAATGGAATACTGCACAGCTATAAGAAAAAGGGGATCATGGATGGAGCTGGAGGCCATTATTCTAATTGAATTAATGCAGGAACATCCAACCAAATACCGCATGTTTTCATGTATAAGTGGGAGCTGAACACTGAGCACACATCATCACAAAGAAGGGAACCATAGACACTGGGGCCTACTTGAGGGCAGAGGGTGGGAGGAGGGTGAGGATCAAAATACTACCTATCAGGTACTATGCTTATTACCTGGGTAATAATCTGTGCACCAATCTGTGCTCACTGAGGTGTCAATTACCAATACAGGTAATACACAATTCACCTACATAATAAACCTGCACATGAACCCCTGAACCTAAAATGAAAGTTAAAAGAAGAAAAATAAAAAATAAAATAGGCCAGGTGTGGTGGCTCACACCTGTAATCCCAGCACTTTGGAGGCCAAGGCAGGCGGATCACGAGGTCAGGAGATCGAGATCATCCTGGCTACCACAGTGAAACCCTGTCTCTACTAAAAATACAAAAACAAAATTAGCCGGGCGTGGTGGCAGGCGCCTGTAGTCCCAGCTACTTGGGAGGCTGAGGTGCGAGAATTGCATGAACCTGGGAGGTGGAGCTTGCAGTGAGCCGAGATCGCGCCACTGCACTCCAGCCTGGGTGACAGAGTGAGATTCCTTCTCAAAAAATAAATAAATAAATAAATTAAATAAAGGCCAGGCATGGGAGCTCATGTCTGTAATCCCAGCATTTTGGGAGGCTGAGGCAGGAAGATCACTTAAGGTCAGGAGTTCAAGACCAGTCTGGCCAACATGGTGAAATCCCATCTCTACTAAAAATATAAAAAATTAGCCAGGTGCAGTGGCACGTGCCTGTAATCCCAGCTACTTGGGAGGCCGAGGCAGGAGAATTGCTTGAACCTGGGAGATAGAGGTTGCGGTGAACCAAGATCACGCCACTGCACTCCAGGCTGGGCAACAAAGCGAGACTTCATCTAAAATAAAATAAATAAAATATAAAATATATAAAATAAATAAAATAAAATAAAATAAAATAATAAAATAAAATAAAATAAAATAAAACAAAACAAAAAATAGGGAGTGAAGGGAGAATCTACATGATTCCACAATCTGGTGGTACAGGGGCGCTGGTGGACAGGACTGTGCTGCTGGGGAAGGATCCAGGAACCCCCTCCTTGCTTTAGGGATTGGGGACAGCCACACAGTCTTGCCTGCTAAGCAGTTACCACCATCACCACCAAGCCTGCAGAGCCTCACACTCAGACTTTTCCTGCCACGTCACTGCAAAGCAAAATGAATCATTTCTGGAGATCTAATGTACAGCATGGTGGCCACAGTTAATGATATGGTATTGTAGACTTTTAATTTGCTAAGAGGATAGATCTTAAATTAAATCTTCTCACCAGCTCCCACACACAGTGGTAATTAGATGGAGGTAATGGATGTGTCAGTTAGTTTGATTGTGATGCTCATTTCACAATGTATATGTATATCCAAACATCACCTGTACACCTTAAACATGTAGTTTTTTTTTTTTTTTATGAGACAGGGTCTTGCTCTGTTGCCTGGGCTGGAGTGCAATGGCATAATCATGGCTCACTGAAGCCTTGAACTGCTGGGCTCAAGTGATCCTCTTGCTTCAGCCTCCTGAGTAGCTGGGACTACAGGTTCACTCAACCACGCCTGGCTAATTTTTTATCTTTTGTGGAGATGGTGGTTTTGTTATGTCACCCAGGCTGGTTTTGAACTCCTGGGCTCAAGTGACCCTCCTGATTTGGTTTCTGAAGTCCCTGGGATTATATATATGAGCTATTTTTTTTTTTTTTTTTCGTAGAGACAGCGTGTTCCTACTTTGCCCAGCCTGGTTTTGAACTCCTGGGCTCATGCGATCCTCCTGACTCGGCTTCACAAGTCACTAGGATTAGAGGTGTGAGCCACCAAAATCTGTATATGTCAATAACATCTCAATAAAACTGTTAAAAGTAAATCTGCGGGTGTAAAAACTAAACCACAAATGCCTTTGTGAGAGAGACAGGGTCTCTCTTGCTCTGTTGCCCAGGCTGGAGTGCAGTGATGCCATCACAGCTCACTGCAGCCTCAAACTCCTGGGCTCAAGCCATCCTCCTACCACAGTCTCCAGAGTAGCTGGGACACAGACATGCACCACCACGCTTGGCTAATTTTTTTTTTTTTTTTTGTAGAGACAGGGTCTTGCTCTGTTGCCCAGGCTTGTCTTGAATGCCTGGTCTTAAGTGATCCTACCACTGTGGCCTCCCAAAGTGTTGGGATTACAGGCATAAGCCACTGTGCCTGGCCTGAAAATATTAACGAGATCATTTAAGGAAAATTTAAGGGGAGAACAAAACTGAATGGGAGTGGGAACCACCCTCTCCAGCTAATGCCCAGAGTGGGTGGCCATGGGATGAAACCTATCAGCCAACTTTTAGACGGGGGAAAGCCCAGGTTTCCCTACCTAAGGAGGGGTGACAGTGCAGCTCATGCATCCCCCAGGAACAAGGCAGAGTAAACAAATCTGTCATTCATCAGCTGTAAGAAGCTTTAAATACACCCCACAGATGACCAAGACGCTCTGCTCACAAACATGGACACACCAAGAGGAAGGGACACCATGTCACAAACCTTGATTCCCAGTTCAATATTTTCCCCTCCGTACACATCCATGCCAGGATCCAGAAGACCAATTTCACCGAAGAACTTCCTGTTGACCACAAACGAGCAGCCTATCATGGCTGGGGTCCTGCGGGAGGGAGAAAGAAGGGAAGCTCATTGAGGTGTCAGCGCCAGAAGCCCTTCCATAGGCACCGTCCTAGCATGTACTGGTTCCAGCCTAGCATGTACTGGGTTCCAGCCTAGCATGTACTGGTTCCAGCCTAGAATGTACTGGGTTCCAGCCTAGCATGTACTGGTTCCAGCCTAGCATGTACTGGGTTCCAGCCTAGCATGTACTGGGTTCCAGCCTAGCATGTACTGGGTTTCAGCCTAGCATGTACTGGGTTTCAGCCTAGCATGTACTCTTTCCAGCCTAGCATGTACTGGTTCCAGCCTAGAATGTACTGGGTTCCAGCCTAGCATGTACTCGTTCCAGCCTAGCATGTACTGGGTTCCAGCCTAGCATGTACTGGTTCCATCCTAGCGAATCAAGTCACTTCCCTCAATTCCCACACCTCCTCTCTCTGTCTCTCTGTAAGGATTTTTTTTTTTTTTGAGTCGGAGTTTTGTTCTTCTTGCCCAGACTGGAGTGCAATGATGCAATCTTGGCTCACCGCAACCTCTGCCTCCCGGGTTCAAACGATTCTCCTGCCTCACCCCCCTGAATAGCTGGGATTACAGGCATGCGCCATCATGCCTAGCTAATTTTGTATTTTTAGTAAAGACGGGGTTTCTCCATGTTGGTCAGGCTGGTCTTGAACTCCCGACCTCAGGTGATCTGCCTGCCTCATCCTCCCAAAGTGCTGGGATTACAGGCGTGAGCCACCGCGCCCGGCCTATGAGGCTGTCTTTTAGCTTCAGAAGCATCTAGGCATAATGCGGCTCCCTCGTAGATGGGGTAAGGGCTGGTCTCACATATCCCATAGCTTCTGCACACATAGGAAGTGGTCCCTGCTGAACTCTGTTGACAGCTGAGTGATAGGATGGGGGTTCCTTGTGCAGTCTCAAAGAAGCTCAGAGGTGAGAAGCAAGATGCATCACTCCCCACCCCAGGAAAAAGAGAACGAGCAAGCTAGGGGTGTAATGGGAAACTGGAGAGAAGATTGCAAGCAAGGGCTCCAATCTCCATGTTATGGTGGGAGAAAGTGGACCAGGGTGGGGTCTTTAGAAAAGGGAGAAGACTCAGGGAGGAAACACATCCTAGTGCCTAAAGGTATCCATCATAAATGGCAAGGAGATGACCTCAGCCCACGGAGAGGAGGTCTCAGCAGGAGAGACAAAGAGAGCATCTGTAGGGTAATCATGAATTCGGGACAAAGGATTATTTTATTTTTGTATAAATTAATCCCCTGGCTGGGCGCGGTGGCTCATGCTTGTAATCCCAGCACTTTGGGAGGCCGAGGCGGGCAGATCACGAGGTCAGGAGATCGAGACCACGGTGAAACCCCATCTCTACTAAAAATACAAAAAATTAGCCGGGCGTGGTGGCGGGCGCCTGTAGTCCCAGCTACTCGGAGAGGCTGAGGCAGGAGAATGGCGTGAACCCGGGAGGCGGAGCTTGCAGTGAGCCGAGATTGCGCCACCGCACTCCAGCCTGGGCGACAGAGCGAGACTCCATCTCAAAAAAAAAATAAATAAATAAAAATGCATTCCCTTGGTTGTGTCTTCTGGGGAAGGCTAAAGGCACAAGTTGACCTATTGAAAATTAGAGACAAGAACCACGTGAGGCCACCTGTCAGAACAATTATTATTAAAAAGTAAAAAAAAAAACCAAAACAAAAAACGAAAAATCCATCAGATGTTGGCAAGGTTGTGGAGAAAAGAAAACACTTACACGCTGTTGGTGGCAGTATAAAATAGTTTAGCCCCTGTGGAAAGCAGTTTGGAAATTTCTCAAAGAACTAAAAATAGAACTACCATTCAACCAAACAATCCCATTAATGTGTATCTACCCAAAGGAAAATAAATAGTTCTACCAAAAAGACACCTGTATTCCCACGTTCGATGCAGCAATATTCACAATAGCAAAATCATGAAATCAACCCATGTGCTCATCAGTTGTAGACTGGATTAAAAAAAAATGTGGTGCATATACACCATGGAATACTACGCAGCCATAAAAAGGAACGATATCATGCCCTTTGCTGCAGCATGGACACAGGCATTCAAGACTAGCGTGGAAAAGTTGTTGCCCAGAGTTCAGTCCAGGGACCAACTGCATCAGCATCAACCCAACAACTCCTTGGAAAATGCATATTCTGGCTGAGCTAGCAAACAAATTAATGCAGGAACAGAAAGTCAAATACCATTCGCTGTCACTTGTAAGTGAGAGTTAAACATTGGGTACACACAGGCATAAAGATAGTAACAACAGACACTTAGTAACTCCAAAAGCAGGTAGGGAGGGAGAGGGGAGAGTTAAAAAACTACCTATTGTGTACTCTGTTCACAATTTAGGTGATGGGATCAACAGATGCCCAAACTTCAGCATCTCTCAATATACCCATGTAACAAATCTGCACATGTACCTCTTGTATCCAAAATTCTTAACAAATCATGTGAGAGCTGGGCATGGTGACTCACGCCTGTAATCCCAGCACTTTGGGAGGCCAAGGCAGGTGGATCACAAGGTCAGGAGATTGAGACCATCCTGGTTAACATGGTGAAACCCCGTCTCTACTAAAAATACAAAAATTAGTCAGGCATTGTAGTGCATGCCTTTAGTCTCAGCCACTTGGGAGGCTGAGGCAGGACAATCGCTTGGACATGGGAGGTAGAGGTTACAGTGAGCTGAGATCACACCACTGCACTCCAGCCTAGGCAACAGAGTGAGGCTCCATCTCAAAAATCAATCAATCAATCAATCGATCATGTGAGACAATACCACACATGCATATATGTGCAGTGGTCAATGGGAATGCTGCATTATTCTACCACGTTCATTGCAATGTTGTATGATGCATGGGACCATGCGTTGTACATTAGAAAAACCACACTGATAAATATCAAGTATTGTATTGTATTACATTGTGCATTGTAGTATAGTATCAATAGATAATTTATTATATCTTTTTGCCTCTGTTTCCAGACTTTGTAGGCACCTTTATATAATAAATTCATTGAGTAAATATTTTCTCAGCATCTACCAAATCATGCCCTTTGCTACAGCTGGATGTACTCTAGATCCCGGATGCAGCCGGAGATCACTATCCTAAGCAAATTAACTCAGGAACAGAAAACCAAAGACTGCATGTTCTCACTTGTAATTTGGAGCTAAACACTGGGTACACATGGAGATAAAGATGTTTAAGGCATTTTGCTGGTGCTGTAGAAGATGGGAAAACAGAAGACATAACTCTGTCATCCAAGCAACTAAGAGTGAATATAAGAATAATATAATAATTATTATTGTTATTGCAACCATTTATTGAGCAATTTCCTGTCTCAAGCACAAGGTGCAAAGCACTTTCCACGCGCATCTTGTGTATGCACAACCACAACTCACTGAAGGAGGCAGAACCATCTCCATTGAACAACTAAGGCACACAGAGATTAGGTGACCTGCCCCGAGTCACAGAATAGAACTCAGCATCTGCCTGGCTTCAAAGCCCTTGATTTTAGCCCTTTTGCTTTACTGCACGCTTTAGAAAAGGCTTCACGGAGGAACTGGCAAATGCCCACAATGCCAAAGGCCAGAAACACCGTTAAGGTGCTTCCCTGGGTAAAAGAGACACCTCACGCAGGTGGTCCATTGAAACTCCACTGGGGCCACCAGGAAGCTATTAGGTGGAATTCTTTGGAGCGGAAGGGTGGACTGTAGTCTCAGACCCTCATCGGCTGGTTCTGACTTCTAACTTGACTTTGACCTTCGCATCCAGGTTTCTGATTCCATGGAAAGCCACTTGGTACCCATGTGGTGAGGCAGCAGTGGATAAGTCTCTTCATTCACCTTCAATGGTGGCACAAGCATGAAATGTGGAGTTAAACACTGGTGCTGCCACTGAAGACTATAATTGCATAAGTCAATGGAGCACTCTAGATCCCTGTTAAATCTCTAAAAGGGGCTGGGTGCAGTGGCTCACGCCTGTAACCCCAGCACTTTGGGAGGCTGAAGTGGGCGGATCACAAGGTCAGGAGTTTGAGACTAGCCTGACCAACATGGTGGCATCCCGTCTCTACTAAAGATACAAAAATTAGCCGGGCGTGGTGGTGTGCACCTGTAATCCCAGCTACCGAGGAGGCTGAGGCAGGAGAATCGCTTGGACCCAAGAGGCAGAGGTTGCAGTGAGCCAAGATCGCGCCACTGCACTCCAGCCTGGGTGACAGAGCGAGACTGTCTCAAACAAACAAACAAACAAATCTCTACAGGGTATTGTTGTGTGGATTAAATAAGGGAAAACCTGCAATGGGCCCAGTGCACACAGCAGGAGCTCAATAAGTAATGTGCCTTCACCTTCTTACTGGGATGTGCCCTTCTATGTTTTTACAGAAATCTCATGCCAATCACACTTATGCAAAGAGGACCTTGCTTCTGCTAGTGCAGCAGGGCCACCCTGGACTATGCCAGGGAAAAGCATGGCTTCTAATGTCCATCATTTCCTCCCAGCTCTTAGCCCCTTTTAGAGAAGCAGCCTGACCTTTAGTCTGGAAAAGCATCGAATGAGCCCATTCCCTGGCCTCAGTTAACTGAGCCAGAAAATGAGCACTGATCCCAAGCCAGGTCAAATTATGTTTCCTCTGAAGCTTGGAATTAGGTTTCTCCTGAAGAGGTGGCTTTGGAAATGAAGACAGCTCTGGGAGCTAGAACTCAGTAGGCTCATACGCATTCAGGGCTCAGGCCGCCATTGTGAGCAGTTCCTGAGGGGCTCCATGCACATGGATGATTGAGCAGAAGGAGGAGGCAGATGTACAATGGAGACTGCATGGGTGTGGGGGTGACTGGCCACTCGGGAATCCTGGCTTTCCATCTGAGAGCCCTGGATCTGCTGTCTGCCCCTAAGTTACAGGAGGGTCCTTTGTGTCTTTGCAATCGGTCCTTCTCCACATAAACAGTGTTAGATAAGTTTCTGTTCTTTGCAACCAAATGGTGATGATGACCTACGCTAACCTCTCCTACTTATTATGATCCAGAGCAGAAAAAAGAGAAAAAAAAAAAAAAAGCTTTATCTCGCAGCCAGAAGAAGGCTACAGAGAAGATTCCTTCTGGAAGAGCCGGAATCAGAGTCTACCCGAGTTATGGAGATATGTTAGTGACACAGGTCCCTGGGTATGCTGGCATCAGCACAGAAGCAGAGGACAGGGAGACGTCCTCGGTGTTAGCTCCACTTTCTAGAGGGCATTTGTGAGCACATCAAGCAATTGTGATAAGTTACAAAAAATCTCCCCAAAAGCCTATACTTGGAGTCTGAAAATACCCAACAGTGACAAGAGTGCGTAGCGAAGACCCTGCTCTAAGACACTGCTTTCTAACCTCTCAGAGGCAAACAGGGTAGTTAAAATCACAGAAAGCGCTCAGGCCACAAACTCTCCCAAAGCGGTGGCTTTGGGCATTGCCCTGTGTGTGGAAAAGTTGTTTCCCAGAGTTCAGTCTAGGGGCTGACTGCATCAGCATCAACCCAGTAACTCCTTAGAAAATGCAGCTTCTGGCCAGGTGCGGTGTCGCTCACGCCTGTAATCCGGCACTTCGGGAGGCCAAGGTGGGCAGATCACTTGAGGTCAGGAGTTCAAGACCAGCCTGGCCAACATGGGAAAATCCCCGTCTCTACTACAAACAACCAAACAAACAAACAAACAAAACCCACAAAATTAGCCAGGCCTGGTGGCACGCACCTATAATCCTAGCTGCTTGGGAGGCTGAGGCAGGAGAATCGCTTGAACCCAGGAGGCAGAGGTTGCAGTGAGCCGAGATTGCACCACTGCACTCCAGCCTGGGGGAAAGAGCAAGACTCCGTTTCAAAAAAAAAAAGAAAGAAAAAAAGGAAAAGAAAAGAGAAGAGACAAAAAAAAAAAAAAAAAATGCAGCTTCTTGGGTCTGGTCCAGAACCATGGACTGGGTCCAGAGACGGAACTCAGAGATTTGTGTTTGTACCTGTGGTACCATGCTGTGGCTGTGGAGCCTTCTACCCCACCGGATGTTCAGGTATCTCCCTGTGAGCAGAGAAGTTATGCCTGCCATTTCTCGTGGTATTTCCAGCAGCTAGAGCACTCACCAAATACTGTTGAGAGAATGAACGTGCAGAACAGATCTGGGGGAGGACTCCTGGTAGGGAGGAGTGCCATGATGCCTCATGGACCAACTGGATATCAGGGGAATGTGCTCTAACTAGGGGTGGGAGGGAGGGAAGAAAGATGGAGGAGGGAGAGCAGGATGAAGTGCTAGAGAGAGGAAGGAGAGAAGAGGAGAGAAGGGGAGAGGAAAGGAGAGAGGAAAGAGGGGAGGAGACAGAGGGATCAGAAGCTCATCACATCACCTTCACTGAGGAGGGGAGTAGACAGGCTCCCTCTTCTTCAGGTCCCTCTCAGTTACCCTTTGGGTAAGATCTTTCTTCGTCAAGCAGCCTGATTTTTTTTTTTCTCGAGATGGAGTCTTGCCCTGTTGCTTAGGCTAGGGGACAGCGGCACCATCTCAGCTCACTGTAATCTCCGCCTCCTGGGTTCACGCGCTTCTCCTGACTCAGCCTCCCAAGTAGCTGGGATTACAGGCACCCACCACCATGCCCGGCTAAGTTTTGTATTTTTAGTAGAGACAGGGTTGCATCATGTTGGCCAGGCTGGTCTCGAACTCCTGACCTCAAGTGATCCACCTGCTTCAGCCTCTCAAAGTGTTAGGATTACAGGCATGAGCCACTGTGCCCAACCCAGCCTGATATTTTAATGTAACTGGGTTTTATCTGGATGGTATCTGTGGCTGTGGGTGGTAAGGAGAGAAGGCTTCGCAGCATGACTTGCCCAGAGTCCCCTCTCTGCTGGAAACAGCTCTGCTCAGCACACATGACAGGGTTCTCTATGAGTCCTGGGGTTTCTCACAACAAAGTGGCGAGGTCTCCATTTGGTATGTCTTCCTTCAAACCAGGCCAGGGCAGGTCAGCAGCCCAGAGGTGCCCAAGAGGCCATGGGAAACCAGACCTCCACCTGTGTCCCAGGCAGGCCCCATCAGAACCCACAGATGAAGGGGCAGGTAAGCCCAGTGCAGCGGGGATGTGGAATGAATGTGTGATGATGGTCGCTGTTGGTGTCACAGGAAAATTGTCCTGACTGTCTGGGTGCAGTGGCTCATGCCTGTAATCCCAGCACTTTGGGAGGCTGAGGTGGGCAGATCACTTAAGGTCAGGAATTCGAGGCCAGCCTGGCCAACATGGTGAAACCCCATCTGTACTGAAAATACAAAAATGAGCCGGGCGTGGTGGTAGGCGCCTGTAATCCCAGCTACTTGGGAGGCTGAGGCAGGAAAATCACTTGAACCTGGGAGGAGGAGGTTGCAGTCAGCAGAGATCATGCCACTGCACTCCAGCCTGGGTGACAGAGTGAGACCCCATCTCAAAAAAAAAAAAAAAAAAATTGCCCGTCGCGATCAAAATCTGCTTACAGAGCCTGACAGAGGCTGGAAAGAAGAGGCTGGAACTGGCCCCAGCAGGTGACCCTCCCTAGAAGCAGAAGCAGAAAGCTGCTGTTCTGCAAACACCAAGCCTTCCCTACAGTGCTGGGAGCTGGCAAGACCCCTGCCAGGTGGCTAATGTCTAACTGGTGATCATTGTGGAGGACATTAAATAATGAAAGGACATATCACCCTGGCAGGGTGACTCATGCCTGTAATCCTCATACTTTGGAGGGCCGAGACAGGAGGATCGCTTGAGCTCAGGAGTTTGAGACCAGCTTGGGCAACAAAGCAAAAAAGACAAAAATCTCTGTCACTATACAAAATAAAAAAATTAGCCAAGTATGGTGGCTCTCACCTGTAATCCCAGCACTTTAAAGAGGCCAAGGTGGGAGGACTGCTTGAGCTTAGGAGTTTGAGGCTAGCCTGGGCAACATAGCGAGACTCTGTCTCTACAAAAAATAAAAAATTAGTCAGGTGTGGTGGCATGTGCCTATAGTCCCAGCTACTTGGGAGCCTAAGTTGGGAGGATCACTTGAACCTGGGAGGTTGAGGCTGCAATTGCACCACTGTACTCCAGCCTGGGTGACAGAGTGAGACCCTGTCTCAAAACAAATTTAAAAAGAAAAAAAAAAAAAGACGTATCTGCCCATGGTTAGGCCAGCCAGTGTTGCTGGTGAGCTCAGTGGGCACCTGCTTTGTATTCTGGAGCTATCTGCCTGGACTGATAAATGAGGGGCTGTCCTTGTCCTCTGACTGGGGAGGGGCAGTCCTCCAACAGGAAGCTACCGCCCATCCCATCTGGCACCTGCCTCATCAGTGGCAGGCCAGCTACTTCATCCTGACAATCAGGAGCAAAGCACGGCTGCCGCTTCCCTTCCAAGGTGTCCCCACCACCTACCCAGCTGTGGAAGCTGCAGTAGATACCGCCTGCGGGCTGATGAGATCCGAGAACGTGAGTCTCCAGCCTCATCCTTCAAACTCAACTGCGATTAAGACCATGAGTGCAAACACTTCAATTCAAAATCATTCAAAAATGATAATCATATTAAGGGATCTGCCAAAGCCTAATAGCTCCATTACAGAAGAGAAGAACAAAAATTAAAAATAATCACTTATTGTTGCTGTTACAGAAATATATGCAATACACACAACAGTTCCAACTGAATGACAGAAAAGGAATAGACAGGGAGGAGAAGGTGGCAGCCCCAGATATTTGCACCAAGACATATACAGCTTTCTCGAGCTCATTGTGTTTTCTTTTCGTAGGTGACAAAGGGCTCATCTGCATTCTAGATGCTTCCCCTCCTCTAAACCCTTCAATGGCTCACTATTCTCTTCTGAATTAAGTACAAGTTCTTCCTTGGCATCTCTGCCTCTCTCAATTCCTTTCCAGCCATCAACCCTACAGATCCTTTGGCCTGGCTACTCTACACCAGGGGTCCTCAACCCCCAGGCCATGGACCAGCACCAGTTCGTGGCCTGTTAGGAACTGAGTTGCCCATCAGGAGGTGAGTGGCAGGCAAGTGAGTAATGGTTCATCTGTACTGACAGATGAGGTTCCCCATCACTCCCATTACTGCCTGAGCTCTGCCTCCTGTCAGATCAGCAGCGGCATTAGATTCTCATAGTTGTGCAAACCCTATTGTGAACTATGCATGCGAGGGATCTAGGTTGTGGGCTCCTTATGAGAATCTAATGCCTGATGATCTGTCACTGTCTCCCATCACCCCCCGATGGGACCCTCCAGTTGCAGGAACAAGCTCAGGGCTCCCACTGATTCTACATGATGGCGAGTTGTAGAATTATTTCATTATATATTACAATATAAATAATAATGATTTCTGGTTGAAGGCTTGTGTCCCTGTGCTGTACGTCAATGAGTGAGGCTGTAGGTATGGGAAGAGCAGGCTCCAGTGGTGGAGAGAAAAGAAGGAGCTAGAAACCAGAGACTGTGAGCCAGATGCAGTGGTGCACACCTGTAATCCTAGCACTTGGGAGGCCAAGGCTAGAGGACTGCTTGAGTCCAGGAGTTTGAGAACAGACTGGGCAGCATAGTGAGACTATGTGTTTCTACCAAAAATAATTAAAAAAAAAAAAACAACCCGGCATGGTGGTGCACACCTGTATTCCCAGCTACTTGGGAGGCTGAGGCTGGAGGATCACTTGAGCCTGGGAGTTGGAGGCTGTAGTGTGCTATGATCGCACCACTGCACTCCAGCCTGGGTGACAGAGCGAGACCCCATCTCAAAAAAAAAAAAAAAAAAGACAAAAAACAAAACAGAAAATCTGCTGATCCATAGCCGGTAAATTAGGGGAGTGTCTATCTCCAGAATGCACCAGAAGGCAGCCCCTTTGGACCAGTGTCTTCCACCCACCCCTCATTCCCCTGTTTGGTGACATTCTCCCGCTTGGATGCCTGCTTGTCACCATGTGGCTTGCTGTCTCAGTCACCTGTTGGGCACAAGTCCTGGTGGTGTCATGTCTTACCCTTGCTTTTCCCTGACACCTGTCACCTCTTGACATTCTCTTAGACCCCAGCCACCCGTTGGTCTCTGTTCTCTGGCAGCCATATCTCCAAATTCTATCATGATGATGGTTCCTGACCCAGGGATCAGGGGCTGACTCTATTTTCTATTTCCTGATTCCCACTGGCCTGCTGGGACTTGCTGTTTTTTTCTGACCTCAGACTCAAACAGTTGCCGTTTTCTTTGGTCCTAGTTCTGCTTCAGCTGTTTGCTAAGCACTTTCTCATTCCAAGGTCCCGTGGGCAAAACACTCATCCTCACCCCTGGAGTTGTCCTGGTATGAATGTCTGCAAATCCAACCCTCAAGGTATAATCAGCACTGAGTGTTTTGGTAGTACCGCCAACTGCTTTGGCAATCAGTAGGTTGGTTAATGCGAATTCACTCATTTCAGGCAGGGTGCGGTGGCTCATGCCTGTAATCCCAGCACTTTGGGAGGCCGAGGTGGGCGGATCACCTGAGGTCAGGAGTTCGAGACCAGCTCGGGCAACATGGCGAAACCCTGTGTCTGCTAAAAATACAAAAATTAGCCGGGCACGGTGGTGCGTGCCTGTAGTCCCAGCTACTCGGGAGGCTGAGGCAGGAGAATTGCTTGAACCCGGGAGGTGGAGGTTGCAGTGAGCCGAGATCATGCCACTGCACTCCAGCCTGGCCGACAGAGCGAGACTCTATCTCAAAAAACAAAAACAAAAACAAATTCACTTATTTCAGTGCATTTTGTTATAATATCAGCAACAGTGAATTCTTTTACACCATCTCCTAATACATTAGAATAAATGCCCAATGCAGATGTTGCCCTTTAGTTATATCACACATCCAGTCTAAACCCACTGGCACAGGCACCAGTATTGTAAGCAAACAGGCAGGGTCTCCAGGGATTATAGGAATGTACTCAATTTGAGCAATCAGCCTATTTTACAGGCTCCTGCCCTGAAGCCGGTTTCTTCCTAAACCCTATGTGGTCACCTGGTTGGTTAACACCACCTCCTGACAGAACTCCCCCAGCGATTTACAGATGAACTCAAGTGAACTTTCTCATGCTGGTGCTAAAGAGAGCTACAGCTCCATTATCATCACATGCAACCTGGGTGCTGGCACGATGGCATGATGGCTCCCTGTGCCTGCGCCACCGGGACACCTCCTCTGCATGTGATGACACACCCTCTCCCCTCTCCATCATTCCATAAAACCCTCCTGTCACTTTCCCACGGGAGACACTGCTTTGGAAGACACTCCCCATGCTCTCCTTCTTTGTGACAAGTGATCAATCCCCTATTGATCAAAGCCTGTGATCTCATGGGGAGTTGCTTGTTACTCCCCAGGCAAATGGACCCTGTTTTCAGGGGATAACGGTAAGCCACGGTGGCCAAAAGACCAGGCAGGGAAGGAGGAGGAGAATGAGATAGGAGCACATCACTCAGACCGACAGCACCCTTTACTGGGCATCTCAATGCATCTGGTATCTGGTGCTACCTTAGGACAATTTGTGATTCTTTTTTTTTTTTTTTTTTTGAGATGGAGTCTCACTCTCTCCCCTGGGCTGGACTGCAGTGGCGTGATCTTGGCTCACTGTAACCTCCGCCTCCCGGATTCAAGCGATTCTCCTGCCTCAGCCTCCCGAGTAGCTGGGATTATGGCGCCTACCACTACACTCAGCTAATTTTTTGTATTTTTAGTAGAGATGAGGTTTCACCGTCTTGGCCAGGCTGGTCTCGAACTCCTGACCTCGCGATTTGCCCACCGCAGCCTCTCAAAGTGCTGGGATTACAGGCACGAGCTACCGCGCCTGGCTGATTTTTTTTTTATTTTTAATGTTGAAAATGTGTTTATTTTTAATACATAAGACAGAAAAAAGAACCTGCACTCCAAGCTGGAGTGCAGTAGTGCAATCTCAGCTCACTGCAGCCTCGATCTCCCGGCTCAAGCAATCCTCCCACCTCAGCTTCTCAAATAGCTGGGACTATAGGCACGCACCACCATGCCCTGAGAATTGTTTTCTTTTGGCAGAAACAAGGTCCCACTCTGTTGCCCAGGCTGGTCTCCGACTCCTGGCCTCAAGCGATCCTTACATCATGGCCTCTCAGAATGCTGGGATTAAAGCTGTGAGCCACTGCGCCTGGTTGATTCATAATTATTCTGAATCCTCAAAGCAGCTCTATTTGGTAGATATTATTAGCCCCATTTTCCAACTGAGGCTCAGAGGTTCAGTAACCTGACCAAGGGGAAACATATGCAAATAAGTGCAGAACTAGGGGCAACCCAGGGGGCCTCTGATCTCTCACCCCTCCCAGGTACCCAACTGCCTCCCAGACCAGATCATCTCACACTGGCAGCAGCTAAGAGCTCTTGCACTGGGTGAAAATAAGTGATCCCACTTTGAAGATTTCTGGGAACTTGCAGCTGCTAAACACTAAAAATATAATTTTCAGGAAGGAGTTGGCTGGCTTGAATAGAATTCTCAACTGGCACATTACGGCAATTTAATGCCCAGAGTTCCAATTGCCTCTGCTATACATATAAATACCAAAAAAAAAGGACAAGTCGGCTGCCTTTTAAAACAATCAAACACTGCATCCAGCTCACAAATAATCTCACAAGAAAATAGGACCCAAAGGCCAGTGCTTTGCCTTTAAGTGGAAGTAGCACTTTCACCTTTGTTGCTGAAAAGATAATTCATGCTGAAACAACAGCTTCCTTCAGATTGGAAAGTGAACTGTCAAGGAATTAAGAGCGTTTCCTTTTGTAGGATAAAGGAAGCGCTCATCTCTCTGGGGTGTGATTTCTCACAGATGCAGAAAAAAACGCCAGTGGGGATTGAAGTTGCCAGTCTCAAAACGCATTTCCTTGGCTGACTGATTTCTGTCTGGGCTTGTTTATTAAAACAAAGACCCATCAAAACTCCCTAGTAAGATATTCCCTATAAGCAATTTTCTCGGGATAATACTTTTACTTTTTGGTAATCATATTTCCTTGAAGCTTTGAGAAACTGATTTTCAAATAAGCCTTGGAAGAGTGTTTTTGTAAATGCACTATGCTTCTTAAGAAGTGGTAACACATTAAGCTGTTGTCAGCCATCGATACTTTATATATACTGTGTATATATATTTTAAAGTGTCTGGTTAGCTATCTTGTGAGATGAGACATGGTTGAGTGAACGTTTGGGGAAAAGAAAAAGAGAAAGGTCTAGAACAGGCATCATCAGCAAACTACACTGCCTGTTTTTGTCTGGCCACAGAATTAAGGATTTTTTTGTAACAGATGAACACTTATAACTGATTTGATGACGATGATGATGGGAACACTAACTTTGAACCTAAACAAAGCAACGTGTCACCTGTACACACAAAAATTCAAATGTTCTCATCAGTAGAACCAGATTACCGGAAAAAAAAAAAAAAAACACCTAGACTCATTAATGTTACATTTTGGATTTTGTCAATAAAATATTTGTAGAAATCAGGTTTTGCACTTTGTTTATAAGTACCCACATAATATCCTTGATTTTGCCTGGATTTACTATCCAGCCTATCAGAGAAAAATTTCACCAACCTCTGTGCTAGAAGATGAAGCCGTGGAGGAGAGTGTAGTCTCTGGACTGGGAGAGACTGGCAGAAAGGTGATTATGTTTTCGTTTTGTTTTGTTTTGGAGACAGAGTCTCACTCTGTGGCCCAGGCTGAAGTGCAGTGGCGTGATCTCAGCTCACTGCAATCTCTGCCTCCCGGGTTCAAGCCATTCTCCTGCCTCAGCTTCCTGAGTGGCTGAGATTACAGGCACCCACCACCATGCTCGGCTAATTTTTGTTATTTTTAGTAGAGATGGGGTTTCACCATGTTAGCCAGGATGGTATCGATCTCCTGACTTCAAGTGATCCACCTGCCTTGGCCTCTCAAAGTGCTGGGATTACAGATGTGAGCCACTGCGCCCAGGCATTTAAGAGTTTCATTCTGTCACCCAGGCTGGAGTGCAGTAGCGCGATCTTGGTTCACTGCAACTTTCATTTCCCGGGTTCAAGCGATTCTCCTGCCTCTGCCTCCCGAGTATCTGGGATTACAGGCACATGCCACCAGGCCCGGCTAATTTTTTTTTATGTTTTATTAGAGACAGGGTTTCATCATGTTGGCCAAGCTGGTCTCGAACTCCTGAACTCAGGTGATCCGCCTACCTCAGCCTCTCAAATTGCTGGATCACAGGCATGAGCCACTGCACCCAGCTAGGAAGGTAACTTTGAAAGAATGAATGGGGACTCACGTGAAGAGAAAGACTTGAAAGACGGATCAGCCTCCTTTTCATCTGTAAAAGGAGGGCAATAATCCCTCTTCAACTTCCAGGGCTGATGCAAGAACGACTTCGATAAAAGCTTTAGGATGTACATTTGAGAACAGCATCAGGCTGGCAACACTAACAGTGTTCCGAAAAGAAAGAGTATTGAGATTTTTGCATGGTGGAGAAGTTTTCTGAGAATGTTTTAGGACATCCTATATCAATGCAGGCACTATGGGATAAAACAAAATGAAAAGAAAGTAATTAATACCAGATGTGGTGGTTCACGCCTGTAATCCTAGAGCTTTGGGAGGCTGAGGTAGAAGGACTGCTTGAGGCCAGGAGTTCGAGACCAGCGAGGCAACATAGAGAGACCCTATCTCTACCAAAAAAAAAAAAAAAAATAGCTGGGTGTGGTGGCTCATGCCTGTAGTCCCAGATACTCGGGAGGCTGAGGTAGGAGAATCACTTGAGCCCAGGAGGCAGAGGCTGCAGTGAGCCGAGAGCAGAGCGCCACTGCACTCTATCCTGGGTGATGAAGTAAGACTCCGTCTCAAAAAAAAAAAAAAAAAAAAAAGACGATGCCAAGGGTAAGTTTAGCAGACAAAATGCAGGCTTTGACATATTATATATTTAATAAAAGTGGACCATAAATTTAGCTCCAAGCTCTTTCATCCCTACTGTAGACAGAATCGTTGGATGGATCTGCAGTGTCTAAAAGATTTTTTATAAGAGAAAGACAGTTACTTGACCACTGAGACCTAAGAGAAATTTCTCTACTGAGTGACTTGGTCTCCTTATCCAAGTCTCCTTAACACCACTTCAGCAAATACAATAAGCTCCACAAATCTGATTTTTAAAACACTTCTCAGCATTGGCCTATGATGTTTACCCAAGGACAGTCAGGTGACAGCAATTGTTCTAGGAACCAAATAAGATTCAGGTAAGAAGACAGCTTTCTGATGGCCTTGCGTATTTAAGGGCTACAGTAGCAGCAAAATAGTTGTAAGAAAGTAGTCAAATAAAAGAGTATAATAATTTATTTTGAAACATATGAATGGGCTTTTTCTATGCTGGATTTGCCATCTCATCCAGAGGCAGTCGTTAGCCTTGATCTAGGGGAAGACTGTCAGAGCTGAGACAGAAAGAAAAGCAAAGGAGATGTTAATTTTCTGTTGTGACTACAAAATAGATTCCTGAAGTTAACTGCTGAAGCGATAGTCTCTAAGCCTGGATTTCAAGTGCACAAGCCGTGCATCAGAGAGAGAAAAGCATTTGCTAAATTCCAAAAGCCTCCCTTTAGATATTAAGGACAGCAGACCGGTGAAGCCAGAGGATGGTGGTTGTGACAAAGCCGTGGGGCTCACTGCTGGCTCACCTTAGGATCAACGAAGGAACCTTGAAAACTTACCTGTGTTCAGGTGCACTCCCAGACACTGGTTTGAAGGGTCTACATCCATACTTGATTCTAAAGCACAACCAGGGTTGAGAATCACTGACACATGGGACAGTTCCAACACCAAAAAGGCTGATATAATTTGGATGTTTCTCCCTTCCAAATCTCATAATGAAATGTGATCACCAGAGTTGGAGGTGGGGCCTGATGGACGTGTTTGGGTCATGAGGGCAGATCCCTCATGAATAGTTTGGCGTTCTCCCCATGGTAATGAGTTCAGTAAGACAAAGCTGTTGGGCTCACTGCTGGCTCACTTTAGGATCACCTGGGGAATCTTGAAAAATGACCTGTGTTCAGGTACACTCCCAGACACTGGTTTGATTGGTCGACATCCATATTTGATTCTAAAGCACAACCAGGGTTGAGAAGTACTGACATATGGGAAAGTTCCAGTGCCCCAAAAGGCTGATATAATTTGGATGTCTGTCCCTTCCAAATCTCATGATGAAATGTGACCATCAGAGTTGGAGGTGGGGCCCGATGGGACGTGTTTGGGTCGTAAGGGCAGATCCCTCATGAATGATTTGGTGCCTTCCCTGTGGTAATGAGTTCAGCAAGATCTGGTTGTTAACGAAGACTCTGGGACCTCCCTTGTCTCTCTTGCTCCCTCTCTCACCATGTAATGCTGGCTCCCCGTTCCCCTTCCCCTGTGATTGAAGATCTCTGAAGCCTTCACCAGAAGCCAAGAAGATGCTGGCGCCATGCTTCTTGTACAACCTGCAGAACCATAAGCCAAATAACCCCCTTTTCTTTATAAATTATCCAGCCTCAGATACTCTTTTAGAGCAATGCAAAACAGACAAACACAGAAGCCAATTCTCCCTGGGCTGGGGAATAAGTCTGGAGAGAGAAGAGACAGACATAACAGAAGGTCTCTCCTGGGGGAGTTTCAGCCTCACCCTACTGCTCACGGTGGAATTCAGGGAGTGGGTACAGAAATCTGCAAATGGGTTTGAGGATGGGAAGGCAAAGAGATGGATGTTTTGCTTCCTGCCTAGCACTCTGGCGGGAGGTAATGATCTCGCAGCGTGCTATGGGCAGTGGGGCAGGAATGGTGGAGTGATGTTTAGGCAGAGAGAGGACCTAAAATAATGCTCTAAATGCCCACAGCCAGCTCCTGGCCTGTAGGAAATCCTGAAGTTCCCGAGTACCCCAGGCGAAGGGGAGGTGTATTAGTCAGTTCTCACACTGCTAATACAGATATACCCCAAGACTGGGTAATTTATAAAGGAAGGAGGTTTAATGAACTCACAGTCCACATGGCTTGGGAGGCCTCACCATCATGGTGAAAGTAAGAGGAGGAACAAAGTCACGTCTTACATGGTGGCAGGCAACAGAGAGTGTGTGGGGAAACTGCCCTTCAAAAACCCATCAGATCTCACGAGATTTATCCACTATCATGAGAACAGCACGGGAAAAACCCATCCCCAGGATTCAATTACCTCCCACTGGGTCGCTCCCACGACACAGGAGCTACAATTCAAGATGAGATTTGGGTGGGGACAGAACCAAACCATATCAGGAAGCAAATAACTAGATAGGTTGGTTCACAAAGGGAGTCAGGGGACAGAAGGGTACCCACTGGGTGGATATCTTGCCTGAAGTTCAGAAGCAGGGCCAAGGACATTGGCTATGAATACAGAAGGGACAAAACTCAAGATTGGGAGGTGTCAACAGAAGCCAGACAGGTCCCAGAAGACAGGCGCAGCCCAGACACCTCTCTCATTGCCCTGAGGCAGCACCAGCTCCCCTTGCTTCCGGGCGCTATTTAAGAGGAAAGCTGGGAGAGGGAGAACTTTCAAGGGGGAAGAGCAATGCTTACAAATAACAGCCTGTCAAAATCTCGATTTAATGGAGCAATTGTCCTGAAAGAGATGGAGTTTTCAGTTGGAAGAAACTGAGTTACCTTGAAACAAAAAGATTAGTTTTCTTTTCCATCATCAGTGAACACGAGGGCTGGAGAGCAAGTTGAATTCTTATTTGGAAAAATAAAGTCATCCCTTCTTACATCTGACTTGCAACTAAAATTTAAATTGTGTTACAGGTTTTAAATTACTGTAGAAGAATGAACAGAACTCTGAGACACCAACAGATACTTAAGAGAGGGGAAGAAAAAGAACAAGGATTCAATATGAAAAACAACTTTTCTGGAAAGTAATCTGGCAATTTGTCTCATGAGTCTTAAAAATATACGTCTTAGACCCAGAAATTCTACTCTTAGGAATTTATTGTAAAGGATAATAATGACTTTTCCCTCTGAGACTGTCAGATGATGTAATTTGGACCAACTCTATAGCCTAAAACAACTAAAGAAGCTGGATTATTATTTTTTTTTTCAAAAGAGACAAGGCCTTGCTCTGTCCTCCAGGCTGGAGTGCAGTGGTGCGAACATAGCCTACTGTAGTCTCAACCTCCTGGGCTCAAGCAATCCTCCCACCTCAGCCCCCAAAGTAGCCGGGACTACAGGCACATACCACTACACCCAGATAATTTTTGCATTTTTTTTTTAAGATGGAGTCTTGCTATGTTGCCCAGGGTGATCTCAGACTTCTGAGCTCAGGCAATCCGCCCACCTTGGCCTCCCAAAGTGCTAGGATTACAGGCATGAGCCACCACATCAGCCTCGATAAAATTTTTTGGTCTTAATAAAACCACTGTAGATGAACAAAATGAAAATTATTAGGTTGAACTCTGGCCGAGACTGGAAAAGGGAGACAGATGCCCAGGAACTGGGTTTCCTTCTACCTTGAGGTGTGTTCCAGTCCACAAAGCGGTACTGAGAGGCTGGGCTGCACTTCTAGCCACCTCAAAAGGCCAGAAAGCCAAGAGTTGGGTTTCAGTGCCCACTAATAATGGGAAACCTGGTAAACCACCCTTGAATTTTGGCTAAAACATGAAAGGTCTGCCCTTAAGAGTAACCTGGTGGGCCGGGCACAGTGGCTCACTCCTGTAATCCTAGCACTTTGGGAGGCTAAGGTGGACGGATCACCTGAGGTCAGGAGTTCGAGACCAGCCTGGACAACATGGTGAAACCCCTTCTCTACTAAACATACAAGAAATTAACCAGGCGTGGTGGCACGGGCCTGTAGTCCTAGCTACTCGGGGAGCTGAGACAGGAGAATCACTTGAACCTGGGAGGCAGAGACTGTAGTGAGCCGAGATTGCACCACTGCACTCCAGCCTGGGTGATGGAGTGAGACTCCATGTCAAAAAAAAAAAAAAAAAAAGAGTCACGGCCAGGCATGGTACCTACTGCATAAAGTTCTTAGGAGGACTAAAGGTATGAGAATTTATAAAGTGCCTTCCTAGCATATAACAAGCTCTATATGCCAGGCACGGTGGCTCATGCCTATAATCCTAGCAGTGTGGGAGGCCAAGGTGGGTGGATTGTTTGAGGCCAGGAGTTCAAGACCAGCCTGGCCAACATGGTCAAACCCTGTCTCTACTAAAAATACAAAAATTAGACAAGCGTGGTGGCACACTCCTGTAGTCCCAGCTATGCAAGAGGCTGAGGCATGAGAATTGCTTGAACCCAGGAGATGGAGGTTGCAGTGACCCAAGATCACACCACTGTACTCCAGCCTGGGCGACAAAGCAAGACCCTGACTCAAAAAAAAAAAAAAAAAAAAGAGTAACCTGGAAGTCAACCTGGCCTCTCTCCCAAACTGCAAGCTCACTTCATTTCCTCTGGGAGGCCCAGAAAATCTCACACCTTGCACTTCCATTAAGGGAATCAGAGGCTGTGAGCACTCCTGTGCTCCTGGCAGAAGTAAACAAAAATTCTCACTAGAGGCAGATAACACCGTCCTCGGTTACAAATTAACTTGATAAATAACTTTTGCTTTCTCACTCTCTCTCTTTTTTTCCTTTTCTTTTTCTTTTTTTTTTTTTTTTTGAGACAGGGTTTCATTCTGTCCCCTAGGCTGGAGTGCAGTGGTGTGATCATAGCTCAATGCACCCTCAACCTCCCAGGCTCCAGTGCATTAGCCTTCCAAGTAGCTAGGACTACAGGTCTGTGCCATGCACCTGGCTAATTTCTTTTTGTATTTTTTTTTAAGAGACAGGATTTCACTATGTTGCCCAGGCTATACATCACTTTTTCAAACACAGTAGCTAACATCTCTAACACCTAACCAAAGACAATCAAAAGCACTAGGAATCAAGAGGCCAAAAGTTAGACTTGTGTGAAAATAACAGACAACAAAAAGAGAGGCACAGGACTTCCAGATACTGGAACTATTAGACTTATTAGAAAACAGCTATGTTTACTGTGCTTAAGAAAATTAAAAAGCAAGCTTAAAATTTTTGGCATGAAACTGGAAATCACAAAAAATAGCACAACATATTTGAAAAAGGAAAATGAGAAAAATCTAAAATCAAAAAGTTCAGTAACTAAAATGAAGAACTCAGTGGATCATTTACCAGCAGATTAGACACAGCTGAAGAGAGCATTAATGAACTAGAGGCTAAGACAGAAGAAACTATGCAGAATGAAGCACAGGGGAGAAAAAGATGAAGAATACATAAAAGAGGGTAGGCAATACAAATAACACAATGATAAGATCTGACACCAGTTTATGAAATCCCAGAGGATAGTAAACAGGGCAGAAGCAATATTAGAAGATATAATAAATGAGAATGTCCCATAATTGAGGAAAGAAATGAACTCATGTATTCAAAGCTCAACAAATCTCAAGCAGAACAAATAAAAAGAAATCTATCCTTAGAGACGTCATAATGGGAAATTTAAATACAAAGGCAAAATCTTGTAAAAAGCCAGAAGCGGAAATAAAAAAAAATCAAAGATTAAAAATTTTTTGTACAAAACTTTAAATCAAAATATTATTGATCATAATGAAAAAATTAAAATCTTCTAAATTTCTATCAATTGGGATATAATTAAGTATATTTTGGCACAGTCCCATGATAAAATGAATGCAGCTATTAAAACATCATATAAAGAATACTGAATGAAGGCTGGGCATGGTGTCTCACATCTGTAATCCCACCAGCACTTTGGGAGGCCGAGGTGGGTGGATCACTTAAGTTCAGGTGTTCAAGACTAGCCTGGCCAATATGGCAAAATCCCAACTCTATTAAATACAAAAGAATTAGCTGGGCATAGTGGCACAGGCCTGTAGTCCCAGCTACTCAAGAGGCTGAGGTAGGAGAATTGCTTGAACCCGGGAGGCAGAGGTTGCAGTGATCCAAAATCACTCCACTGCATTCCAGCCTGGGCAACAGAGTGAGACTCCATCTCAAAAAAACAACAACAACAAAAAAACACACAAAAAAAACAAATAACAACTGAATGATATCATAAAAAGCTCATGTAATAATGCTAGTTATAAAGTCAAAACACAATCATAGCTATGTATGACCCAATATTTATTTATACACAGGTCAATAAAAGGTAATATGCTAAACCAGTTACTTATCATTATTTCTAGGTTGTAGGGTTGTGGGATATTTTTATTTTCTTCTTTAAATTTTTTCCCATGCCTTTACAATGAACCTGTTGACTTTTATAATTAGAAAAGAAGTGGTTTTGCTTAGTTTCATTTAAAAACATAACACTAGCACTCACCGTTCTCAATTTTAAATTGGGGCAAGACTCATCTGAGATAGTAGTTATTTTGTACATAGTACATTCTAATTATTCTGTCTTTAAAGTATGTTGAGTTCTGTGCATTGAAAGACAAGCAGGAGATGGTTTTAGGTTGAAACATGGTTATTACTTGAGCAGGGTCAGAATATAGCTGAGAAAGCCACACGCTTTCTCTGGATGCTTTTACGGAGAGAATCTACCTTCTCTCAGAACCTCCTTTCCTTTCCCTCGGATCCTCCTCTTCTGCATTCCCAGAAGACCCATGAAACAGAACAAGATTCTTTTTCCTCCAAAATTCTTCCAGGGGCTTGGTATGACCCCATTCCCTCCTGGGCCTGGCATATACCAAGCTGTGATAACAGAGCAGAACTTTTTCTAACACAACTCAAGGTGAAAAAAAGAAATACTCTTTTGGTATAATGAAACTTACACGAAGTCTTAATGTATATTGTAATATATTTATTCATCTACCTATTTATCTATTTATGAGGGAGAGTCTCGCTCTGTTGCCCAGGCTGGAATGCAATGGCATGATCATAGCTCACTGCAGCATCAAACTCCTTAGGCTCAAGCAATCCTCAATCCTCCGGCCTCAGCCTCCTAAGTAGCTGGGAAGACAGGCATGCACCACCATGCCAAGCTAACTCCTGTACTTTTTGTAGAGACAGAGTCTCACTATGTAGCCTAAGCTGGTCTCAAACTCCTGGGCTCAAGCAAGCTTCCCACCTTGGGCTTCCCAAAGTGCTAGGATACAGGAATGAGCCACCGTGCCCAGCCAAGATCTTTTCTAATGGTCTTGTAGATGCCTTCTTTTATCACCTCTTCAAGCCATAGGTCTAAAAGCCTACGGAATTCCATTCCAGAAACAAGCCAACAAAGGAACATATATCCAGAAAGACTGGTGACTCTGCTCGAGTAATAGAAAGGCCAGCTGAAACGTGGACTGTATCATCCCTGCCCTCCTGAAGATCACAGCACACTGAAGGATATACACAGAGGCCACCATGGTACCAGGTCCAGCAGCTGGCAAGGGGCATTCCTATCCATAACCCCCAGAGGCTCAGAAGCAAAGCTGTTTCTCCCACACACCCCACTCCCTGGCTTCCTGGCTCAGTGACGTAAACCACAAGTGCAGTCAGTTATTTCACTGGAGGCTGATTCATTGATAATGACATGGAGACGTAACACAAAGAATTAAGACTCTATGGAAACAGGATTTTGGCTGCCTTTTTCCTTAATGAAAGCATTCCTTTCTGGAGGTGTCTGCTCTGAGGAAGAAGAGACAGGACACTGTATTAGTCCATTTTCACACTGCTATGAAGAAATACCTGAGACTGGGTAATTTATAAAGACAAAGAGGTTTAATGGACTCACAGTTCCACATGGCTGGGGAGGCCTCACAATCGTGGCAGAAGGTGAAGGAGGAGCAAAGACATGTCTTACACGGCGGCAGGCAAGAGAGTGTGTGCAGGGGAACTGCCCTTTATAAGACCATCAGATCTCACGAGACTTATTCACTATCAAGAGAACAGCATGGGAGAAACCTACCACCATGATTCAATTACCTTCCACCAGATTGTCAATGTTGAATTCTAAGGCCAGCCAGTTTCCTCCCTCCTCCCAACAAAAGAAAAGATGATGTGGCCCATGGCCACAAGGCCAAACCCCTATAACCCACGGGCAAGAAAGCAGGAAAACAGGTTGCTGTCCCTGTCATTTGGGGGCACAGTGAGACAGGAATGCATCTCAACCACTCAAGAAAACAAAGAGATGAACAAAGCTCCCAGTTTCTATTAACTGTTTTTTTTTTTCTTTTTTTTTTTTTGAGACAGAGTCCTGCTCTGTTGCCCAGGCTGGAGTGGAATGGTGCGATTTTGGCTCACTGCAACCTCTACCTTCCTGATTCAAGTGATTCTCCTGCCTCATCCTCCCAAGTAGCTGGGATTACAGGTGCACGCCATTACACCGGCTAATAAAAAAAAAAAAAATTATTTTTGGTAGAGACAGGGTTTTGCCATGTTGGTCAGGCTGGTTTCGAACTCCTGACCTCAAGCAATCCACCTCCTTGCCCTCCCAAAGTGCTAGGATTACAGGCAAGAGCCACCACACCAAACTCCTCTATGAACTTTTAACTCTCTCGCATGGATCTCAACTAAATCGATTCACACAATATTAGTGCTATAAGTGTCCTTAAAAAAATCACTGTGTACAACTCATTTCTTTATCTGAAAAATAAGGAAAACAATTAGCTTCAACCCCTGTTACATATGGCTAATAACCTATTGTTTAGGAAAGACTAGAGAATGGGTAATAAAAGCCATTTTATGAGATAGCTTTTATTGTGCTTCCTGTATCGTTAGAAAATTGCTTTCATTATCAATGAAAATAGTGACAGTCTCTCCTCTCTCAGTGCAAGTTTCACTCCTGCTGCAGGCTGAAACCAGAGGCTGGGCTTAACTTTGAAACAGAATTTAAGGCTGGGTGTGGTGCCTCACACCTGTAATCCTAGCACTTTGAGAGGGCAAGGTGGGCAGATCACCTGAGCTCAGGGAGTTCCAGACCCGCCTGGCCAATGTGGTGAAACCCCGTTTCTACTAAAAATTAGCTGGGCCAGGCACAGCGGCTCACACCTATAATCTCAGCACTTTGGGAGGCCAAGGCGGGCAGATCACTGAGGTCAGGAGTTTGAGACCAGCCTGGCCAACATGGTGAAACCCCGTCTCTACTAAAATACAAAAATTAGCTGGGTGTGGTGACAGGAGCCTGTAATCCCAGCTACTCGGGAGGCTGAGGCAGGAGAATTGCTTGAACTTGGGACGGAGAGGTTGTAGTGAGCCAAGATCATGCCACTGCACTCCAGCCTGGGTGACAGAACGAGACTCCCTCTCAAAAAAAAAAAAAAATAATAATAATAATAAGAGCTGGGTGTGGTGTTGCATGCCTGTAATTCCAGCTACTTGGGAGGCTGAGAGGCATGAGAATCACTTGAACCCGGGAGCCAGAGGTTGCAGTGAGCCAGGATCACGCCACTGCACCCCAGCCTGGGCAACAGAGTGAGACTCTGTCTCAAGAAAAAAAAAGAAAAAAGAAAACCAAAGAAACAGAATTTAAGAAATAAAAAACCAAGATAAAGATAAAACCCTTAGTTCTTCCATTGTTTCAAGGCAGGAAAGTGGGTAAGTGGACCCAGAAAAGGGTTTCTGAGAGGAGGCTAATGGCCTAACCATGGTGCCCTTGGCCAGTGGTACCATGACTTTCAGGGTCTGAGATTTCTCATCTCTGAAATGGGAAGACCAAGAACAGCTACCATTTATGGACTGTTCCCTCTACCGCAGGTCCAAGGCCATGAACTTCACATATATGTAGGATCCCATTTTATTCTCACAGCAATGCTTTTAGGTGAGTAAGAGTATCTGCTTTTGAGAGTTGGAAATACTGAAGTTCAGAAAGGTTGAGTACCTTGTTCTAACACAGCTATGAAGATGCAAACCTGAATCCCTTTGACGTTCAGATGGTGATGACACAGGCTGCTTGCATTCAGAAAATCTACTCTAATCATAAATCACAAGGAAACCTGTCTGTCTCTTCTTGAGCGCTGGGCATAAAAGAAAATAAGTTGTCAGCTGGGTGTGGTGGCTTGGGCCTATAATCTCAGCACTTTGGGAGGCCAAGGTGGAAGGATCACTTGAGCCCAGGAGTTTGAGACCAGCCTGGGCAATATGACAAAACCTCATCTCTACTAAAAATTATAAAAATTCGCCGGTAGTGGTGGTGCACACCTGTAGTTCCAGCTATTCGGGAGGCTGAGATGGGAGGATTGCTTCAGCCTGGGAGGCTGAGGCTGCAATGAGCCATGACTGTGCCATTGCACTTCAGCCTGGGTGACAGGGTGAGATGCTGTCTCAAAAAAAAAAAAAAAAAAAGTGTCCCTCAAGAATTCATAATGACCTGTCCCTAAGAGGGTTTGAGATTTCTTTTGTTGTTGTTGTTGTTGTTGAGACAGGGTCTTGCTGTGTTACCCACGCTGGTCTTAAACCCCTGGACTCAAGCAATCCTCCTGCCTTGGCCTCCCAAAGTACTGGGATTACAGGCATCAGCCTCTGTGCCTGGCCAGATTTCAATTTACATTAGGTACATGGTCAGGAAACAGCTAGCCTAGAAATGTACATGAAGAGTAGCCTCAGAAGATGACACCTAGGAGTGACGGGCAAAAGCAAATGAGAAAACTTACTGGAGAGATCCACATACAACCTAGAATTTCACAGCTGAAGCTCCATCAAAGATGAGCTCTTAATAGATACTATAAACACACGAGAAAACAATCCACTTTAAGTAAGACTCAGCAAATACAGTAAGATTAGAACTCTCAAGAACTTGACATAATAGAACCATTAGACAGACACCATAAAATACGAATGTTCAACATGAGCAAAAACCAGGCCGGCTGTGGTGGCTCATGCCTATAATCCCAGCACTTTGGGAGGCCAAAGCAGGCAGATCACTAGAAGCCAGGAGTTTGAGACCAGCCTGGCCACCATGGTGAAACCCCATCTCTACTAAAAATATAAAAATTAGTCAGGCGTGGTGGCACATGCCTGTAATCCCAGCTACTCAGGAGGCTGAAGCACGAGAATCACTTGAATGCAGAGGCAGAGGTTGCAGTGAGCCAAGATCGTGCCATTGCACTCCAGCCTGGGTGACAGAGCAAGACTTTGTCAAAAACAAACAAACAAACCAAAAAACGGAAACAACAACAAAATGAGTAAAAACCTAAAAATAGGAGTCAAAAACCGTAAGAACATAAGAACAAAACCCTGTGAAAAATAGAGAGATGTGAAAAATAGCCAAGTGAAACTTCTAGAAATGAAAAATAGAGTCTTTAGAGCTTAAAACACAGCAAGCAATCAAATAGCTTATACATACGAGGAGAAAAACAGAGGGGACAAGACATAGGTTTCATGAAATTACCCTTTAGTGCATTAAAGAGATGGAAAATATGAAAAAGATATAAAATATGAAAGCTGGATTCTGATATGCAAACCCTAGCCAGCCAGCCACTAGAAACTTGCCAATTTCTCCCTGTTGCCAATAGTAGTGAGAATTACTAAATGCCCTACATTCGAATAATTTGTAAAGAAAGCTTTCAAGTTTAATTTATCTAATGCATTTGATCCCCAGAAAAATCCCGATGTGATGGGGGTGCAGGTATTAAATTACTTATCTTACAGATGAAAAAAAACACTAAAGCTCAGAAAGATGTAAGAAACTTGCACAAAATGATACAGTTCATCCATGATGAAGCTGAAAATGAGATGGAATCTTTAGAATCCAAGAGTTTTCTCTCTACCGCATCCCTTCTTGATGGATATTCACCTTCATGAAAGGGAGATGCCAACTGTGATGCTAAAAACTTCTAGAAATTTTTTGAAGTGTGAAGTCAACTACACCCCCAGGCAAGAAAGCTATTTTCTATCCTGGGCTTTGGAGACCCTCCTCTACCTGCTTGGGTTGATTGAGTCTGCACTTGCAGAGGATGAAAGGCAAAAGACTGGGTTCCAAAAGAATAGATTGCTAGCTGCAGCCAGTTCTCAGAACTAACCCCTATTATTCCAGACTTTATCCTTTAGGGTAGGCATGAAATCATGCCTTGGCCGGGCATGGTGGCTCACGCCTGTAATCCCAGCACTTTGGGAGGCTGAGGCAGGAGAATGGCATGAACCCGGGAGGCGGAGCTTGCAGTGACCAGAGATTGCGCCACTGCACTCCAGAGCCTCGGCAACAGAGTGAGACTCCGTCTCAAAAGAAAAAAAAGAAAAAAGAAATCATGCCTCAAAGAGTTAAAAGGCCGGGTGAGGTGGCTCACATATGTAATCCCAGCATTTTGGGAGGCTGAGGTGGGTGGAACATCTGATGTCAGGAGTTCGAGACCAGCCTGGCCAACATGGTGAAACCCCGCCCGTCTCTACCAAAAATACAAAAATTAGCCGGGTGCGGTGGCATGCGCCTGTAATCCCAGCTACTCAAGAGGCTGAGGCGGAAGAATCTTGAATCTGTGAGGCAGAGGCTGCAGTGAGCCTAGATCATGCCACTGCACTCTAGCCTGGCCAACAGAACAAGACTCCATCTCAAAAAAAAAAAAAAAAAAAAAAAAGAAAAGAAAGAAAGGAAGAACGAAAAAGTTAAAGAAGCCAGTAACTTTAGGAAATTCTTGAGTTTGCAGGACAGCAGATAAGAAAAAAAAAAAAAAAAACCTGCTGAAACGCTGCAACTCCCTGTGCTTGTAAGATAACAAAACTGGCTGAAATCAGTTAGACTCAATATGGTCAACAGGATTTTGCACGGAATGAGCTTGTGGATATCACAGCCTGGATTTCCAGGCATGTTTCATACTAACTCCCCCTGAATTCGCACATGAGACCCATGAGGAGGCATGAAGAGACAACCGTATGTGTCCGAGGACTTTCCAGATCTCTCTTTTCCTTCCACCAATCACCTGCAAATCTCGGAATCCAGCTGCTAAACGTTTTCTGATAAAATTCCTGCCTTAAAGCCAGCACAGAGAGACAGATTTGAGCTGGACTCCTGTCTCCTGGTTAGTCCACTGGCAATAAAAAGCTGTCCTTTTCTCAAAAAACTAGTGTCATAATATTGGCTTCTAGCACATTAGGAAGCAAGACCCTTTTGTTTGGTAACAGAATAATCAACAATGCATTATTCATTTCCTACATATTTTAGGGAAAAATAACTTGGATGGGAACTATGTCAGGGTCAATTTCACAGGCAGGGCACAAGATGAGAAACATATTCGCAGCCATGGAATGAAACCGTAACTCAAACATGGGTTACTGAAATTCTCTGATCAAAGACAAGAAAAATAAAATTCTTTTGGTGTGTGGGCTTTTTTTTTTTTTTTTTTAACAAAAGTCAAACTAAACACTAAAGTTACTCAAGCTCCCTATTCCTGAGAACCCCTCCCACACCAAACAGCTTTGATTTCTACAGTCTTACAGCTCAGATTCAAAAGTTAAATCTGCCAGGTGGGACCTTAAATCTGATGAGGTTGTGGATTCATTAACCTCGGCTGAAGGAGTCGGGGTAAATCTGCTTGCAAAGTATATGCTGTATATTTTAATTCTCAAAGGGACAGGGAAAGTAGAATGCAAATCTCTGTATCCCACTCCAACCACATCTGACAATTTCCATCGCTGCCTCCAGATTATCGTTATCTTTTTTTTTTTTTGAGACGGAGTCTCAGTCTGTCGCCCAGGCTGGAGTACAGTGATGCCACCTCGACTCACTGCAACCTCCATCTCCCCGGTTCAAGCGATTCTCCTGTCTCAGCCTCCCAAGTAGCCGGGACTATAGGCACGTGCCACCACGCCCGGCCAATTTTTTGTATTTTTAGTAGAGACAGGGTTTCACCGTGTTAGCCAGGATGGTCTCGATCTCCTGACCTCGTGATCTGCCCGCCTCGGCCTCCCAAAGTGCTAGGATTACTGTGCCCAGCGATTATCATTATCTTTTAGTGAAGAGTGACTTCTCCCAGAGTTGCAGAAAAATCGGCAGCAAATCAAGTGGATTTTCTAGGTTTTTTCTTTTTTTAATTCCAGTAAATGCAACAATTAATACTTTAAATGTATATTTTATTACACAGGTATATTTATGGGCCACCTTCCTAGAAGTGTTCTGTTTAATCATAAAGCATAACAGTGTTACATGGATTTAATTCGCAAATCAGAAAAGGAGGTTTGCAGCTGCTTCTCTGAACCCCAAGCAAGCTCTGTTCCCCACATCTCGGCATTCATTCCATTTCACTTTCTATTGCAGTTACTCACCGGCACGATCCGGTTCCCCTGCTGTAAAAATGTATCCGTGTTTTATTCCGTTTTGTATCATCGCCTGCATTTAACACAAGGTTTTTTCACTTAGCAAGTGCTCTATGTGAATGAATGAACGGGCCTGATTCCCATACTCTTTCTTCAGCAACTGTTCTGCTTAAATAAGATGTCGTCTCTGAAACGGGCCTCCCTGTGTGTGTATTCCTAGGAAAGCAGCAGTAATTCAGAAAGAAACGATGTGCAAGTAACCGAACGGTGACTTAATAATATTTACAATGAGGCTGTCCTTTCCTTTTTCATTTTAGACGTGCAACTTGATTGCGTTGGGTTCTCTGGAAGTAACAGCAAGGCATCCCAGCCTCAGTTCCAATCTCCTTACATTGTTAGGAATCAGGGAAAGGGTGGCTTAGTGACATGACACAGGTGGAAGGGGGTCTCTGAAAGGAAATGAGGTGAGGCTGGGGGCAGAGGAATTCTCTCTTCACACTGAAAACCAGTGATCAATGTTTCTTTTTCTTTTTTTTCTTTTCTTGTTTATTTTTTTCAGAGTCTTGCCGTGTCACCCAGGCCAGAATGCAGTGGTGAGATCTTGGCTCACTGCAACCTCCGCCTCCTGGGTTCAAGTGATTCTCCTGCCTCAGCCACCTGAATAGCTGGGATTACAGGTGCCCACCGCTATGTCTGGCTAATTTTTGTATTTTTAGTAGAGATGGGATTTCACCATGTTGGCCAGTCTGATCTTGAACCCCTGATCTCAGGTGATCCACCTGCTTCGGGAAGTGTAGCTCAGCCAGGCCCAGCATACATATGGCCAGGCCACCCATTGTACGCAGTATTTTTTTTTTTTTTTGAGACAGTGTCTTGTGGCCCAGCTGGAGTGCAGTGGCACAATCTCTACTCACTGCAACCTCCGCCTCCAGGGTTCAAGTGATTCTCCTGCCTTAGCCTACCAAGTAGTTGGGATTACAGGTGTACACCACCACGCCCGGCTAATTTTTGTATTTTTTTTTAGTAGAGACGAGGTTTCACCATATTGGCCAGGCTGGTCTCGAACTCCTGGCCTCAAGTGATCTGCCCACCTCGACCTCCCAAAGTGCTGGGATTCCAGGCATGAGCCACCGCGCCCGGCTGGTCACCGTTTCTTTAGCATAACTCTTTGATGTGTCTTAAAGAATCCAGGGCAGGCAAGCACAGAGTGTTAATCTAAGGCAGGGAGAAGCAGACCTAAAGCAGCTGTTGAGAGTTAACTGATCCTGTGTTAACTAAGAAAATGGCCCATTGGTGAATGCTGTCATCGGGGCAGTTTGAACCTCCTGCTCTGGCTTGTGAATTACATACATATAACACTGTCATGCTCTAGGATTAAATAGAACACTTCTACTCCTAGGAAGGTGGCCCATAAATATATCTATGTAATAAGATATACATTTAAAGCTATTAGCTACTTCATTTGTTGGAATAAAAAAAAAAAACCCTAGTGTCCATCAGTAGGTCCTGATTAAAATACTCTACAAAGGGAGATGGAGGCCTTTGGTCTGCTGAGTCACTGCTGTAAGCCCAGCACCTACACACCACGGGGACACACAGTAAGTGCTTACTACATAGTTGTTTACTAGATGAACGAAATGACATTTATCTGTTAAAAAGGCCAGGCATGGACCAGACACAGTGGCTCACACCTGTAATCCCAGCACTTTCGGAGGCCAAGGTGGGTGGATCACTTGAGGTCAGGAGTTCAAGACCAGCCTGGCCAACATAGTGAAATCCAGTCTCTACTAAAAATACAAAAATTAGCTGGGCATGGTGGCTGGCACCTGTAATCCCAGCTACTCAGGAGGCTGAGGCGGGAGAGTCGCTTGAACCCAGAAGGCAGAGGTTGCATTGAGCTGAGATCACACCACTGCACTCCAGCCTGGAGGACACAGCAAGACTCCATCTCAAAAAAAAAAGGCCAGGCACAGTGGCTCACAACTGTAATCACAGTGCTTTGGGAGGTTGAGGCAGGAAGACTGATTGAGCCCAGGAGTTTAGGACCAGCTTCGGCAATATATCAAGATCTTGTCTCCACAAAGAAAAACTTTAAAAATTAGTCAGGAGTGGTGGCTACTTGGAAGGTTGGGGCAGAAAGCCCCAGCTACTTGGAAGTCTGGAGTATCTACTTGTGCTACCATACTAGCTGCAGACTGTAGTCCCAGACTCTTGGAAGGCTAGGGCAGGAAGACCGCTTGAGCCCAGGAGTTAGAGGCTGCAGTGAGCTGTGATCATGCGCCTAGGCAACAAAGCCAGACCGTGTCTCAAAAAAAAAAAAAAAAAAAAAAAAAAAAAAGGTGGGACTAAACTCCTGAAATAGATATGTGTCCATATGTGTCTTTGGTGCATTTAGTGAAAAAAAACAAGTTACAGAATAATTTAAATGACATACTCAAAGTTTGACACATCAGAGGTGCTATAAAAATATTTGCTGGAAAAATATGTGTGTTGGATTGATGTTGAAGGCACCATGTATATTCATGAGTGCATGTACCTGTACACGTGCACGCACACACATCTTTGTAAAGGCATAAGCAACAGGGGCTGGAAGGCTCTACACCAAGCTGTTCAAAGGAAGAGAGTGAGATAAGGGGCTTTGGGCTTATATAATTAATTCTCAATAGGTTCCTTTATTTTTTTTACAATAAACACATTTCTATTTTTATCATTCAAAAGGCATTTTAATAACCGCAACCTCCAAGAAAAACTCCCCATGCCAAGGGCCCAGAGAGAGCATGAAGGATCAAAAACCACTGAGTATCCTGAGGCTGGGCACAGTGTGGCTCATGCCTGTAATCCCAGCACTTTGGGAGGCCGAGGGGTGCAGATCACTTGAGGTCAGGAGTTTGAGACTAGCCTGGCCAACATGGTGAAACCTTGTCTCTACCAAAAAATAAAAAAATTAGTTGAGCATGGTGGTGCGTGCCTGGAATCCCAGCTACTCGGGAGGCTGAGGCAGGAGAATCAATTGAACCTGGGAGGTAGAGGTTGTGGTGGGTTGAAATGGCGCCACCGCACTCCAGCCTGGGCAACAGAGTGAGACTCCTCGAAAACAAACAAAAACCCCCCCAAAACACTGAGTATCCTGAGTCTCCCTCTCCCTCCCTCCGTCCCTCTTTCCCTCCCTCCCGTTATCCCTCCCTCCTTCCTTTCTCTCTCCCTCTATCCTTTCCTCCCTCCCTCCCTCCCTCCATCCATCTGTCCGTCCTTCCCTCCCCCCTCCTTCCCTTCCTCCCTTCAATAGAAGATGAGACCAGCAACAGAGGATATAAGAGTTCCAAGGGCTCAGCCCCTGAGCTCATGGAGAGTGGACAGAGGCTGCAGAAACCCACTTTTAAAAGAGGGTTAATTTGACAGTGGAAAAGCTGTTCCTGCCACCACATTACCAAAAAAAGGGAGGTTGATAAGGGCGATTGATCATTTTATTTCATCACTTCAAGGGACTGAAAGATCTTTCACAGGCACTGAACTCTCACTCTCAAGTTTAAAAGCTTTTAAATCAATTTTATTAGGTTAACTGATGGTATCTTTGGTGCACTTTGCTCTGCAATCTGTCGTGTCCCGTCGGGTTGACTGAAAAGCTTGAAGTGGAGTTCTCTGTGCCCTCATTCTTGCTGAAGACAAGAAGTGCAGGGGGTGATGTTGCGTCCACGTGCTGCTGGTTTATGGGCTGATGGAATGAGAGGTTATTTCCTCTTTCGTGGAGGAGAGGGGTGCTTGAAATAGCCGTGGCAAGCTCTGCCTTCCAGGGTTTCAAGTGGACTCATAAAAACGTAATTGGAGCAGAAGACACATTTAGAATTTTCTCTTTCATCTTAAATATCTTTAACCACTCGAGGTGTTCTAAGTACAAAATTATCAATGTTCCTTCAGTTAACAGCTGAGCTCTTTCTTTGTGCTAGTTGTCATATATATTAGTTTCCGAAGGCTGCCTTAACCACTTAGCACAAACTGGATGGCTTACATCTGAAATGTATCCTCTTAGAGTTCTCTGTAGGCTGAAAGTCCAAAATCAAGGAGTAGGCAGGCTGTCCTTCCTCCACGGGCTCCAGGGGATAACCTGCTCTTGACTCTTGTAGTCTCTGGTGGCCATGGGAATCCCTTGGTCTGTGATCACATAATCCCAAACCCAGTCTCCATCCTTTCATGGCCTTCTCCTCTGTCTCTGTGTCTTTTTCTCTTCAACTTTTTTTTTTTTTTTTTTTTTTGAGACAGAGTCTCACTCTGTTCCTCAGGCTGGATTGCAGTGCCTTGATCTCGGCTCATTGCAGCCTCTGCCTCCTGGGTTCAAGTGATTCTCCTGCCTCAGCCTCCTGAGCAGCTGGGACTACAGGCACGTGCCACCACGCCTGGCTAATTTTTGTATTTTTAGCACAGACAGGGTTTCGCCATGTTGGTCAGGCTGGTCTTGAACTCCTGACATCAAGTGATCTGCCTGCCTCAGCTTCCCAAAGTGCTGGGATTACAGGCGTGAGTCACAGTGCCTGGCCTCTCTTCTATCTTTATAAGGAGACTTGCCGTCTGACTTAGGGCCCACAAAAACAATCTCAGATGCTCATTATCTCAAGACCTTCAGATCTGCAAAGACCCCCCCCCAGCCGCCCGCCACCCACTTCCAAACAATCAGATCGCAAAGATCCCCTCTTTCCAAACAAGTTCACAGTCACAGGCTTCAGGAATCAGGATATGAACACATCCTTTCAGGGGCCACCATTCACCCCACCATATTATACCAGGCATGGAGGAGACAAAGAGATTTAAGCCACACTTCTCCTCATTAAACAGTTCATGGTTGGCTCTATAGCATAAATAAATGACTATGACATACAATGCAAAATGAAACAAAATCGATGGATGGAAACAAAGCTCTTGAAGCTGAGAGATCAATTCAGGAGAAAGCTGAAGAAGGGGTGGCACTGGGGATGAGCCTTGAAGGATAACTAGGCCATCATCAGGCAGACAAAGATGCAATGGGATGAACATGACATCTCAGGCAGTAGAAGGATGATGGGTTCACAGAGGAAGGAACAGAGGTTTGAATGTGCGTATGTTTAGGGCATACAAAGTGACTCAAGGGGACAGGTCCCTGTGCAGGGGCTGGGGAAGGGTTTCCAGGAGATAGGGTTAACTATGTGGCATCAGAACGTGAAGAATCTTGACCTTCCAAGTTCAGATCTTGCCAGGCATTTGCCATCACTTAACCTTTTAAGAGGAAACATCAAGCCACTTGGAACTTATCTTTATTGCTGTCATTCCCACTCTACAAGGAGCTTGATATAGTTTAGCTCTGTGTCCCCACCCAAATCTCATCTTGAATTGTACTCCTATAATTCCCATGTGTTGTGGGAGGGACCCGATGGGAGATCATTTGAATCATGGGGGCAGTTTCCCCCATACTGTTCTCATGGTAGTGAATAAGTCTCATGAGATCTGATGGTTTTATCAGGGGTTTCTGCTTTTGCATCTTCCTCATTTTCTCTTGCCATCGCCATGTAAGAAGTGCCTTTCACCTCCCGCCATGATTCTGAGGCCTCCCCAACCAATATGGAACCGTAAGTCCAATTAAGCCTCTTTTTCTTCCCAGTCTTGGATATGTCTTTATCAGCAACATGAAAATGGACTAATACAGAGCTCCTGAAAGCTGAAGACCTGTCTTCCTTGCTGCTTCCTGAGAGCCCTGAACAATGCCCAGGCCACGACTGTGTCTAGGGCCTGGGTCTCTGAGCCAGGCTGCCTTGGCTGTGCCTGGAGAAAAGGTGAGACCCAGATCTAGGAGCCTCCCAAAGGCAGGGGCATCATCAGAGCCTGGGTAAATGCGAGCCTGCCGAATCATCTCTGGGAAAAGGAGCTTAGAGACGAGCAATCACTGAAGTAGATAAACAATCTTTTTGCTATGAACAGTCACTGATATTTGGTCTTTAACCTTTGAAAGCTAAATGCCCAAACAGACTCAAATAGTCAGTTGAGTCATAAAATGAGTTGCTAGGCTGAATTCATTGATTTTTATTACTAAACAAGCTCTGATAATGGCCTGGCTGGGGTGTTATATAGACACGGCTCCAGTGTTACAGTACACTGAGTCAAAAATTCTACCTGTTGGAAATTAAATGCATTTATTTCTACAAATTAAATGGCCTTGGGGAACTCAGCCTCAGGTGCAGTAATGCTTCATGTTTACCAACTAATAGTCAAATTGCCAAGTGACTCTGTTGGATCTTGACACTTGGCTCAGAAATGGCATCTGTCTTCTTAATAAACAGATAAAAAGAAATCATGACCAAGGATTTCATGTTAGCCACTCTTCCTAACACAGATGTTTGATGCAAACTCCAGAGACAAAGGGAGTAGAGTCATTATCAGGCCATATATTAGAAGGAAGCATCACATTGTGCATTGACTTATTGCTTGGACAATCTTTGTGTTGATAAGCAGAACTTAACGGTCCTCAGACATGAATTTTATGTGCATTTACTTTGCAGGTAAGAATACATAGACATTATAGGAGATGTACTCGATTTTATTCCACTGCCCTTTTTTTTCTGTACATATTTAATCTGGTGTCCTCATTGACAGGGAGCATGAACCTGGGTGACATTATGGAACAAAGAGACAGCAAACTAAGGGCTGCACGCACCAGATCCAGATGGCAGATGCGGCTGGCTAGCAGCCCCCATGCCACCTTCTCATCAGGCACTAAGATGGATGAAAATGCAGAAGAAAATAAAATTTCTCATCATCACAAAGCTTGGATTCAGGCAACCTATTGCTAGACTCTGCCAAAAAACAGCTATTTAATACTAACCACAGGTCAATGGGGCTGGATGGAAAAACACGACTGTGGCCTCCCTCTTAAAACACAACATTTTTGTCCTCTTGAAGGATGACAAGGAAGCCACATGGCCCTTCCTCACATCTTCCCACTGGTCCAAAGGCTCGGGCACAAAAGAAAAACAAAACCAGGCATGTTGGCTCTTACTACTTTGGGGGACAAGAGTTGTATGCACTATTCTCCCCTCTTTGTACAAAATTTAAGAGCCTGAAACTCCCAGAAACAACCAGCTGGAAATATGATAGAAGAGAACCTAGTACACCGTACCACAGAATTGTAGTTCTCACAAGTGAGCAAGAAAGTGAGATGGTAGCACTTACAACATGCCTAAGATTGTGAGAGTCAATATGTAAGATGCATGTAAAATTGGCCCGATTTTTGCACAGAACTAAAGCTTGAGAAACTTCCTGATGTGGTTTGGCTGTGTCCCCACTCAAATCTCATCTTGAACTGTAGTTGTCATATCCCCACATGTCATGGGAGGGACCCAGTGGGAGGTAATTAAATTATGGGGGGTGTTACCTCCATGCTGTTTTTGTGATAGTTAGTGAGTTCTCATGAGATCTGATGTTTTGTTTTGTTTTTTTTGAGATGGAGTCTTGCTCTGTTGCCCAGGCTGGAGTGCAGTGGCATGATCTCGGCTCACTGCAAGCTCCACCTCCTCGGGTTCACGCCATTCTCCTGCCTCAGACTCCCGAGTAGCTGGGACTACAGGCACCCGCCACTACGCTTGGGTAATTTTTTGTATTTTTAGTAGAGACGAGGTTTCACCATGTTAGCCAGGATGGTCTCGATCTCCTGACCTTGTGATCCGCCTGCCTCGGCCTCCCAAAGTGCTGGGATTACAGGCATGAGCCACCGTGCCCGGCCGATCTGATGGTTTTATAACGGGCTTTTCTCCCACTTTGCTTTACACTTCTCCTTGCTACCCCCATGTAAAGAAGGACACATTTGCTTCTCTTTCTGCCATGATTGTAAGTTTCCTGAGGCCTCCCCAGCCATGCTGAACTGTGGGTCAATTAAGCCTCTTTCCTTTATAAATTACCCAGTCTCAGTATGTCTTTATTAGTAGCGTGAGAACAGACAAACACCTTACATTTATTTTATCTGAGTTCCCTTCTCAGAAAACCAACCATCAGGCCTCCCAGATGGTATCAGGGAATTGAAACTTACCAGATTACCACATCTGGACAACTGCCTGTTAATCAATTCCTTACTCCAAATTCCTGTTTTGCCACACATGATTTAAAGAGATGCCAGACCCCTCATCTGACCACCTGCTGACTGTTGACCAGCTCCTCTTCCTGTATCCCTCTCTAATGCTTCGCTACGTAAACCCCTGACTTTAGTTGGTTAGGGAGATGGATTTGGGAGCAGCCTCCCACCTCCCAGCTCACATCACCTGTGTTACAGCTGTCTTCCCTGACAATACTTATTGTTTCAGTGATTGGCTTTCTGTGAGCAACCAGATCTAGGCCAAACCTCTAGGTATTCAGCAGCACACGCAAAGAAACCCAAAACAAGCATGCAAAGCAAACCTAGAGCACCTTAGAGACCTTTGGGAATGGGGTACAGAGATAATGCCGCCTTATTCCATGAAGGAAGCTTCCAGGAGCGTACTTGTGATCTGTGCATATTGTTCTGCCCCCCAGATGTTAAAGTGGAAAACAGGCTCTCACCAGCAACTCAATCCTAAGATAATCAACTATGTTGCTCAGCATCTCTCCTGAGGATGAGAGTCTGTGGAAAGATATTGCAATGCAAGGGAAAGAGAATTACTTCCTGAAATCTCAAGGAAAGATGTTAGCTCTGAAATTATTTGCTACAGAAACCAGAAATTTAGGAAATGTTTTGGTTGTTATCAACTGCAAGATGCAAGAATACATCGTCTCATAGTCTTCTCTGATTCATTTCCTAATGTATTATACGTCATGTTTATTTTATGGATTCTGGCAGGGAAAATGAACATATTTTTGTTCCCTTATAGTTTAACAAATGCACAAGCTAGTCACCATATTACTAACTTGTGTTGGTTCCTGTCTCAAGTCCTCAGCTTCTCCTCCATAGGAGGACTTTTAAGCCATGTGATGAAGATCAATTCTCTTAGATAATTCACAGTTTTATGAAGGAATATATTTCTAAATTTCTTGGTCTGAGTGTTTAGTCAAAGAGAAACATGAGCATTTATTACTCTCCAACCTCATGCAGGGTTTGTGGGTGGAGTGGGGCACACGCTCTCCCCAGTCCATCTCCAAAAATGAAGAACTTTGCATAATCTACACCAAAATGAGGAGAAATGGCAGTCCTAGGAAGGCAATGAGGCTTTTACCGGGAGAAGCTCAGAAATTGTAAACAGGAGCAGCAAGAGATAACTTCTCTAGCATCTATTTTTTTAATTCCTTTGTTCTTCCCCACGTGGGAGTTAGAAGGATTTGGAGGTCTGCAGATGGGAGGGAACTCAGAGAAAGGGCAAGAAGCAGGTCCTGTAGTGTAGCCTCTAGTGCTTCAAGCCAACTGTATGGGAGCACCTCATAGCACACGAGGAAAGAGACCAGTTAGCAAAGTAGGGAGGAAGTCCCCATATGCATGCATACCTATGCAAAGAACCTAGATGGGTGACTGCAGTAATTGACAATTAATCAAAATTTGGTCATTTACATCCACGTCATCTCCCTAAGACCTGCCTGACATATGCTATTTAGCCCAGAAAGTGATGATATCATTAATACATTTAGACATATGGTACGTTAAACAAAGTGCTTATCAAAAAATTTCGTGCAAGTGATCTGTCTCTTCTCCTCAGCTCCAAGCCCATCTTTCTATACCTTGAACTGTGATACTGGGGCAAGAAGTCCCCAAACAAGATTTTCCAGACCCTTCTGCCAGATTATATTCTGAGTAGATTTCTGATTAGCTTCTGATTAGATTGAGCTATGCAGGCGTTGTGTGCCATAAAATTAGATTCTGCCAATAGGAGGCACAAGCAGGAGGCTCAAAGCCAGGAGAAGGAAACAGGGCTTGTTTCCCCATCTTCAGCTCAAGTCTACATCTCTCAAGAGGTGAAAGAAGACAAGGACTCTAATCTCCAGCTTCTGGTGCTCCCAGTACTTGGGAACTCATGAAGTTCCTGGCACCAACCACACTGGCTTCCCCATGCACTGAGCATTTGCCATTAACACCCAGTGGTGGTCCAGGTCCCTCCCGTGTTCAACTTCCTTCTGTTCCCTCAGTTCCCCAGCCCTAGGGATTGGCAGCTGCTTCCTACATTATTGATCTGGGTTACCTCAGTATTCTGTTTTCTCTTTCAGCTTTTCAACGCCAGTGTAACCAATCAAAATCCTATATGCATTCCACTGTTTGAAATGCCCTTGGCTTCTGTCTTTCTGACCGGACCCCACTGATCTACTATCTTTAAGAAATGCCTTAAACCAGACGTGGTGGTACATGCCTGGAGTCCCAGCTACTTGGGAGGCTGAGGTGGGAGGATCGCTTGAGCCTGGGAGGTTGAGGCTGCAGTGAGTCTGGGCAACACAGTGGGCAACATACTGAGACCCTGTCTCAAAAAAAAAAAATCTTATCCTAAAAGTTTGTGAGATTTAAATGAGTTTATATCTAGGAAGTACTTAGAATAGTGTCAGGCACATAGTAAGTTTAAAAAGACTGAGTCAAGTCACATACAAGTATTCACTACTGTTACTACCACTAGTATGTGTGCAACTGCTGCTGAATTATCATCTAGCTCTGCACTATCCAATATGGCGGCCACTAGCCACATGTAGCTACAACATAGCGGCTATAGTTAATAACATTGTATGTATAATTGAATATTTGCTAAGGGGGTAGATCTTATGTTAAGTGTTCTCATCACAAAATAATAATAATAAAAGAGGGTGGAGAAAACTTTTGGAGCAGGTAAATACTTTTTTTTTGCTTTTACTATTATTTTTAATTGATGCATAATGGAGGTGATAGGTTTATAGCATTGATTGTGGTGTCAGTTTTGTGAGTATAGTCTTATCTTCAAACCCATTAATTTGCATACATGTACTGCTTTTTATATGTCAATTATACCACAATAAAATGGTTTAAAAATATTTTAATAAAAATACATTTTGATATTAAGTAATTAAAATACAATAAAGGTTCAGTGAGTTGTGCCGGCTATATTTCAAGTGTTCATGCAGCCACTATATTGTATCTACCATATTGGACAATGCCTATATGAAGTGTTTCCATCATCACAGAAAGTTCTATTGGACAATGCTGACCTAGATCATTGTGTGCTTAAGAATTAACTGGAGAGCTTGTTAAAAATAAAATTCTTGGCCGGGCATGGTAGCTCACGCCTGTAATCCCAGCACTTTGGGGGGCCGAGGCGGGCGGATCACGAGGTCAGGAGATCGAGACCATCTTGGCTAACAGGGTGAAACCCCGTCTCTAATAAAAAATAGAAAAAATTAGCCGGGCATGTTGGCGGGCGCCTGTAGTCCCAGCTATTTGGGAGGCTGAGGCAGGAGAATGGCGTGAACCTGGGAGGCGGAGCTTGCACTGAGCCGAGATCGCGCCACTGCACTCCAGCCTGGGCGACAGAGCGAGACTCCGTCTCAAAAACAAATAAATAAATAAATAAATAAATAAAATTCTTGTACCTTTCCAGAAGACACTGATTTAGAAGGTTTGTGCAATCGGTGTTGACAACCAGTCCCTCCCAGGCTGCTGATGTAGGTGTTTCTAGACTATACGTTAAGAATAACTGAGATAGAAAATGAGTAGTTATCTCCTAACATTCCTCCTTTAAAAGTCTTTAGAAGTAAATGTGTGTGTGTGTGCGTGTGTGTGTGTGTTGCTGCACTGCATAGACATACACGAATACTATGAATTTACAATTAACCAGCAAAATAGAAATAAAAAAGGTTAGACATAAACCCAACTCAAAACAAAACCTCAGTCAATCTGGATACTTAGGAGCATATGAACTGTGCTAAAGGGACAGCAGGGACCGAGGACTTACCCCTTGGTTCCAGAACTCTGTCCACTAGGCAACAGTTGACCAGGTAAGTAGAAAAAATGATGAGTAGCCAGACACTGCCTTGGTTAAAATGGAAAAGTAATCAACTAACTAATTATGTGTTCTTGTTTACCTTTCTAATCATAAAGCCCACTGTTTCATTAAATGCTTCCACTTTGATTATCATAATTAATCTCTATTTTTAAACAAAAGTATGTTTACATTTTCTAGGTATTTAGACTTCAAAAGCTTTCCCTAGAAAAGCCCAGGAGTCAAACTTAAACAACTCTTTAGTAACAATGAATTCTTGATTGAGCAATTAGCTTCCCAAATGCTGAAGTAAACATAACTAAAATTCACAGGTTATTAATTACCTAGTTGTGCCGTGACAGTACATACTCAACCTTCTCTTACGGAGGAGTTACAGGTGGCATGCGGCATGCATGCCTCATCTGCTACTGAAAGTATCAATCTCTTTATGCAAAGAAACAAATAATGAATGCTACTTGAAGCTCAGAGCTGGGAAAAGCTGTCTCTCTTAATGTGTCTATGCACATTTCACTGCCACCAAATGGAAGCTTGGTATCCCATCTCCCTTTACCTGGACGGCTACGTGGGTTGTTTCCATGGCTGAAGCTTTATATATCTACTTTATAAATAATTCTGCATTTTATTGTACATTTAATTATGTCACATGGTTTAAATCTTATACATCTGTGATTTTACTGTAAGTCTCTTCAATTTTTTTTACAAATAGGTGATTATGAATTTATCCATTCACCCATCGGGCCAAGAAGCTACCATTTGGTACCTAATTTCACTAGAATTTCTAATTGCCCCCCCCATCCCCTGAAGATATGGGAGTTGTAAACATAGAGAGATGGTATTAATTAAACACAATTATTCATCCCCTTCCTGTTGCGACCTTGCTTTCCTGGGTTATTTCCTACTCTACTGACCTTCAGCTTGGTAAGGTAATTTTTTCATTTTTTATTTATTTATTTTTAATTGAGACAGAGTCTTGGTCTGTCACACAGGCTGGAGTGCAGTGGTGTGATCTCAGCTCACTGCAACCTCTGCCTCCCGGGTTCAAGTGATTCTCCCAATTCAGCCTCTTTAGTAGCTGGGCAAGTGCCTGGCTAATTTTTGTATTTTTAGTAGAGACAGGCTTTCACCATGTTGGCCAGGCTGGTCTCCAACTCCTGACCTCAGGTGATCTTCCCTCCTTGGCCTCCCAAAGTGCTGGGATTACAGGTATGAGCCACCACACCCGGTCAACTTTTTTTTTTTTTTTAACCACTGTAAAAATGTTTTATTCATCTTCTCCCTAAGCTTTCTCTGTTTTTACTTTATTTCAATCATTTTTGAGAAACGGGTGGTTTTTGGTTATATAGATAAGTTCTTTAGTGGTGATTTCTGAGATTTTGGTGCACCCGTTTTGGTCATGTAACTTTCATGGGCCAACTGGATATGATGAATGTGATGTAGACCACATTCAAACAAGATCTTCAAGCACACGTTTGTGGTTTGGCTCTAATTACTCCTGCCCCTTCCCTAAGGACAGCATGGACCCCACAGGTACTACTCTTTGGCCTGGGTCCCAGGATGAGGAGACACATGGAGCAGACAACCTACTGCCTCAAGATGTTGTCTGTAGCCTGTAGATGACACAGAACATGGGCAACCATGACCTTACACTGGGGAGGCCACCACGATTTGGGGTCACTGGTTATGCCACACAGTGGAGCAAATGCAGTCTTCTCAATTTTGCTGTTTCTGATGTAATTATGACAAAATTGGAGCCCTGGCCATATCTAATGGCAGACTCCCAGACGAGAGCAGCCCACAGGACATCACACTGGAAGATAAAGTCAGAGATGCAGGTGTGCTATGTTGGTCTAAAAGCCTTCTAGCCAAGAAAACAGATGTGAAAACAAGGGAATTCTCAGCCCATTTTATCTGCTTTTTAGATAGTAACAAAACAAGATGATATCGGAAACAGCAACAACAAAACCAAAGGCATTCGATAATTCTGTACCATAGATGGCAAAGTGCAAGCTCCCTGTCCTGGAATGGCTAAGTTTCAAGCTCTCTATTTTGTAGCTTGCTTGCCGAGACCCTTTGGGTTGACACAACAGCCTTGATAACTTGGCCAAAACTGGAGGGAATTTTGGTTAAAAAAAACCTTGGTGCAACAGTTGTATTTCCAAAGTAGAGAAAAGATAGATAAATATGGAAGGACTGTAGTGAAGCGAGTGCAAGTGTGCAGGGCGTGTGTGTATGACAGAGTGCAGTGTGTGTGTACTGTGTGTGTATGGTGTGTATATGTGTGTGTGCTGTGTGGGTGTGTACATGCATGCACGCGTGTGCATACACACAGGTGCCAGTGTTTAAGTATAAAATAAAGGTCTCTTCTTAGGAACTGCCAAGTTTCTTGTCTTGCTTTTTACTGCAGACATTTTAAGATTTTGGTACATTTTAAGATTTGCTACAGATGGCAAATATTTATTAACAAACCAACTCTGAAATGAGCACAGTGAGAAAAGACAGTTAAAAGTTTACACAAGTCTTGAAGTCGAGAGTAAAGTGAGCCTTCCGTGCCAGCCTGCAGAGGATAGGATGATAATCAGGCCAGAAATGAGGAGAAATAGACCTTCATGCAGTTGAGGACTTGGAATCTCTAGGCTCAGGGCTCCTTTCAATTACATATCCGAAACCTTAATGACATTCTCAGAGGACTGATCTCACATAGTCGGGGGAAAATTGCAGTTCTTCACATTTAAACGGCAGTGTTATGCGACGACTTTATCCTAATTTTTCTCTTCTATGAATTTGTATTGCCTAATGGCCAGTATATAATGGTTTTTCTACATGATTTTTATATATCATGCTGAACTATCTGTAGACCTCTCTCTTTTATTATTTGATGGGTGATGTTTTCATATTTCCTGAATTAACTTCATTCATTCATTTTATTGAATAGCTACATCAACAATCACAATTATGAAAACAAAAACAGACTGCCTTCTAGATGCAGTACAGACTGCACACAAAAAGAGAGGACAAGATTCTAACTTAAAATTCTAAAAAAGAATCCAGCAGAGCTCAGAGACTGGTAAAAGTGATAGAGATAAAGAATTTAGTAACCAGTAAGGCAAAGGAAATGATAGTTGTGATGCAGACGAATGGACTGTGGAGAGATTACAGCTCCATAGAAATGAAGGTGGACTTCCTGGAGGAGTTGGCACTGAGAGGGGCTGAGGCTGTATGTGGGCATTGGCAGTTAGGGAGGGGATTTAAATCACACGTAATTGGCCAGGTGCAATGGCTCACATCTGTAATCTCAACACTTTAGGAGGCCAAGGCAGGTGGATCACACAGGCATTCAAGACTAGACTGGCCAACATGGTGAAACCCTGTCTCTATCAAAAATACAAAAATCAGTCAGGCTTGGGGGCACATGCCTGTAATCCCAGCTACTTGGGAGGCTAAGACAGGAGAATTGCTTGAACCCAGGAGGCAGAGGTTGCAGTGTGCCAAGATCGTGCCACTGCACTCCAGCCTGGGCGACAGAGTGAGACTCTGTCTCCAAAATAAATAAATAAATAAATAATAAAAAATAAAAATCCCATGTAACCATGTCAGTAAAGCCACAGAAGCAGACTGGTGTCTGGAAATGCAGAGAGCATGGGACGGTGCCATTTTGCCAAAGAATATATTTTGCATATCAGTGTGAGAAGTCTTGTCTGATTTTGCGACTAGGCTCAACCACTTTCTGAGGAATTGGCTGTGGATTCTGGAAAAGAAATTGGTTTTTGACAGAGCAAAGGAAATGGAAATAGCCTAGGTACTGTTTCTATTCCTGGTCCTGTGCGTTAGCGGCAGTCACATCAACTCTCTTCCGGGAAAAAAATCTAACATCCTACCAAGAATGAAAATGAAGAAGGATAAGTGAGAACATTTTTGACTAAAAGAACTTGTGGCTGGCACTAAAAACCTCTAAACAGTTAAGTCTAATGATCATTATAGGTGTGTGCATTAGTCTGTTTTCACGCTGCTGGTAACGACATACTCGAGGCCGGGCATGGTGGCTGGCACCTGTAATCCCAGCACTTTGGGAGGCCGAGGCTGGTGGATCACTTGAGGTCAGGAGTTCAAGACGAGCCTGGCCAATGTGGCAAAATCCTGTCTCTACGAAAAATACAAAAATTAAGTGGGTGTGGTGGTGCACACCTGTAGTCCCAAGCAGTCAGGAAGCTGAGGCAGGAGAATCACTTGAACCTGGAAGGTGGAGGCTGCAGTGAACCAAGATCATGTCACTGCACTCCAGCCTGGGCGATAGAGCGAGACACCATCTCAAAATAAAATAAAATAAAATAAAAAAGAAAAGACATACCCAAGACTGAGTAATTTCAGTAATTTATTAAAAAAAAAAAAGATGTTTAATGGACTCACAGTTCCACATGACTGGGGAGACCTCATGATTATGGCAGAAGGCAAAAGGCACATCTTACATGGTGGCAGACAAGAGAGAGAATGAGAACTAAACGAAAGAAGAAACCCCTCATAAAACCATCAGATCTCATGTGACTTATTCATTACCACAAGAACAGTTGGCCGGGTGCGGTGGCTCACGCTTGTAATCCCAGCACTTTGGGAGGCTGAGGCGGGCGGATCACGAGGTCAGGAGATCGAGACCATCCTGGCTAACACAGCGAAACCCTGTCTCTACTAAAAATACAAAAAAAAAAAAAAAAAAAAAAAAAAATTGGCTAGGCATGGTGGCGGGCCTGTACAGCCTGCAGTCCCAGCTATTCGGGAGGCTGAGGCAGGAGAATCGCTTGAACCCAGGAGGTGGAGGTTGCAGTGAGCAGAGATCACACCAGTGCACTCTCCAGCCTGGGAGACAAAGCGAGACTCCATCTCAAAACAAACAAACGAACAAACAAACAAAACACACACACACAAAAGTAATAGAACTAAAACTATTAAGTTGGTGCAAAAGTAATTGCAGTTTTTGCCATGACTTTTAATGGTAAAAGTCACAGTCACTTTTGCACCAGCTTAATAAAATGTATCTTTCCCAAATCACCACAGAAGATAAAAACCAATAAAAGAAGTATCGGAGAAAAAGAAAACAAGGGGCAAGGAAGTATGCAAATAGGAGATGTAAACTAGGACAGGAGTGAGGACAGTGGTATTAGCTCTGACAATGAACACAGTAACACAGTTCAGGCTTCTATACCACAATGTAAAGACTCTAAAACTGAGTTTAAAAACAAAATCCATCCACATACTTCTTACAAGCAACACACTCAAATCAAAATGACACAGAAAGGTTAAAAAGATGGGCAAAAGCAAACACTAAGAAAATAAGGCCATGTTACTTTCAGGAAGATGAAATTCAGCGCTTGCTACACCTATAAAAATCAGAGACCTAAAGTAAGTCATTCTTACCGCTTTTTATAAAACTAACATAGAAAAGTTATACTCTCAAGAACAGTGACTTCACTTTCTTGAACATCCTTCTTCAAAGACAATTTCCAAATGTTTTAGGGAATGCTTCTGGCATACCGTGGCCATCTATTCAACCAGTTGAAGACTGAAGCCATGTGTAGGCTTTGGGTAGAGTTTTGTCAGAGTTTGATGTACTAGGGACAGTTTAGATCAGTGGTTTTCAAACTTAAGTAGCATCAGAACCAACTGGGGAACATGGGAAAACACACACACACACACACACACACACACAAATAGAACTAAAATTATTAAGTTTAGTTAATAGTTAGTAATAGAACTAAAACTATTAAACAACTCGGCCTTACTCCCAGAGTTTCTTTCTTTTTCTTTTTCTTTTTCTTTAAGATGGAGTCTTGCTGTGTTACCAGGCTGAAGTGCAATGGCGTGATCTCGGCTCACTGCAACCTCCGACTCCCGGGTTCAAGAGATTCTCCTGCCTCAGCCTCCCGAGTAGCTGAGATTACAGGCCTGTGCCACCACATCTGGCTAGTTTTGAATTTTTAGTAGAGACGGGGTTTCACCATGTTGGCCAGGATGGTCTCGATCTCCTGACCTCCTGATCTGCCCATCTCGGCCTTCCAAAGTGCTGAGATTACAGGCATGAGCCACAGCACCCAGCCCAGTTTCTTAATCTGGGGGCTAAGGATGTGTATTTCTTTCTTTTCTTTATTTTTTATTTATTTATTTATTTATTTTTTGAGACAGGGTCTTGCTCTGTTGCCAAGGCTGGAGTGCAGTGGCACAATCATAGCTCTCTGCAGCCTCGAACTCCTGAATTCAAGAGATCCTCCTCCTTCAAGTTCTCAAATAGTGGGGGCCACCACACCCCACTAATTTTTAAAGTTTTTATGGAGACGTGGTCTTGTTACGGTGTCCCGGCTGATCTCAAACTCCTGGCCTCAAGTTATCTGCCTGCCTCAGCCTCCCAAACAGCTGGGATTGCAGGCATGAGCCACTCACTGTGCCTGGCCAAGAATCTGCATTTCTTTTTCTTTTCTTTTCTCTTTTTTGAGACAGGGTCTCGCTCTGTCACCCATGCTGGAGTGCAGTGGCACAGTCTCAGCTCACCACAGCCTCTGCCTCCTGGGCTCAAGCAGTCCTCCCACCTCAGCTTCCTGAGTAGCTGGGGCTACAGCTGTGTGCCACCACACCTGGTTAAATTTTTTAAAATTATTTTGTAGAGATGAGGTCTTGCTATGTTTCCCAGGCTGGTCTCAAATCTTGGCCTCAACTGATCCTCCCACCTTGGCCTCCCAAAGTGTTGGGATTACAGGCATGAGCCACTACACCTGACTCCTAAAATGTAAAATGTAATGGCTTTTAGAATGTTCACAGAATTGTGTGGGACTACAGGTGTGTGCCACCAGTTTGGCTAAGTTTTAACTTTTTATCTGCCATAGAGATGAGGTCTCACTATATTGCCCAGGATGGTCTTGAACTCCTGGGCTCTAGTGATCCTCCTGTCTCCACCTCCCGACGCCCTGGGATGGCAGGCATGAGCTCCTGCACCCAACTAAGAATCTGCATTTCTAAGAAGTTCCCAGGGGACACTTCTGCTGTGGTTCAGGAAGCATATTTTGAGAACCATTGGCTTAGCTGATTTATTCCTACTGATCTGAACATTCCCAGATGAATCAAGAAACGAGCCCAGGTGAAACTGGATTCCATCAGAGAGGAGGTCCAGTTTCTGTTGCCACCTCACTGGCCTGAAAACCAAGCCTTGCATTGCAGGGCTGGTGGATGTGGTCTGTGATGTGGTTTGGCTCTATGTCCCCACCCAAATCTCATCTTGTAGCTCCCATAATTCCCACATGTTGTGGGAGGGACCCGGTGGGAGATGACTGAATTATGGGGGAGGGTCTTTCCCATACTGTTCTCATGGTAGTGAATAAGTCTCACAAGATCTGATGGTTTGATAAGGGGAAACCTGTTTTGCTTGGCGTTCATTCTCTCTTTGCCTGCTGCCATCCATGTAAAACGTGACTTGCTCCTCCTTGACTTCCACCATGATTCTGAGGCTTCCCCAGCCACATGGAACTGTAAGTCCAATTAAACCTCTTTCTTTTGTAAATTGCCCAGTCTTCGGTACGTCTTTATCAGTAGCATTAAAATGGACTAATACAGTCTGTCCACAACAACAGAAGCCCTGAGAATAAAAATCTGCATTTTCTGCACCTTCTCTGGAAGGGCCAACCATGCTCAAGAGGGTTTGAGGACTCTCTGCATCCAACATTGACACCATGCCAAGGAACTCACAGAAGCCCTGTGCATTTCCAGCATGGTCTGCTTTCTTCTCCAAGAGAAGACAAAGTCTGGATCCACAGGCTCCACAATATTGCACAGAGAGCATTAGATGGAACATCAGGGGCCTGAGTTTTGTTCTCGGTCTCATCACTAATTAGCTCAATGACCTTGGCAAATCCCTTAATCTCACTGTACTTTGATTTTTTTGTTTGTAAAAATGAGACATGTGGGCAAGAAGCTTTTCAGGGGCCCTTATGATCTAATGTTCTGTGACTCCTTCTAGAACCAAAACTTTAGGGGAATAAAAAACATCTCTATGATTATGAAAGCACTCACTCACCAGTTACACTTTTAATACAGACCATCTGTTACTGTTTTGGATGTGTCATAAACACAACAATGCCATCAGCTGGGAATCTGTGTTTCCTTCTTGCAGCATGATTGATGATATTCAATCTGCCACCAAAAGCATAAGGAAGAAACCATTTTTTATGAGCAACCCAGCATGGTGAAACCCATTGGGCCCAGGGCCTGGGTGTGAGAAGGCCGGGAAGAAAAAACAGAACTGAGCAGTGTAAGTCGACAGCTGGCTCAGAACTGTGTCCAGCCACGGTGATCTGATTTCACTGCAGTCCTTACCCGTGGGAGGCAGAAAGCCTGCCACATTAGCACAAGGGGGCTCCAAGCCCTTCAACAGAGAAGGTGTGAATAGCAATAGTTAATACAAAGACATGTCTCCAGGCAGGTTCTGCAAATCTTTTGTAGTCCAGGACAGATGGACACGAATGGTAGATGAAGGAAAGGTCCTCTTCCTGCTGGGTAAGGAGGTGGTCAAAGGTAAGGTGGCCTTTAGATTGGGCAGACCTGGCTGCTCTGTCCACCTGGGGACAGATGTGCTAAGCCTGGTCTTGGCCTAACTCACCAGCACACAGCCCTAGAACCTGATTTGGGGAAAAAAAAAAAAAAAAAAGATCTAGGATCTATCTGAGTATCCATGCCTTAGCCCTTCTGAGCTACAAAGAAGTGTGCACGACAAGCTGGAATTGCAGCATCCAACACCACACATACGTGCATGTGCACACACGTGTTCAATGAAAATGCACGGCACACACATCCAGAATTTTCTGTGGCTCCCAGGACCCACATGGCATCTTCCATGGGCAGCTTTCATTCTCCTCCCTTGCCTACCTGGAGATCAGCTTTGCACTTCTCACAGTGTCTGAAGACTGAACTGATGCCTTATCAGAATCTACTGCAGGTGTATCAGAAGGGAGTGACATCATTTGCCATTCAATAAAACTCAAGCCAAGTTTAGCCCCTAGTTACTCCTGTCCCTCCTCTCCTAGTCTCTCCTCCTGACAGTGCTTTTGCTGGGTGGATGCATCTCGTGGCCCTATCCCCTCCTGCCATATGCTTGCTCCTGCCTCCTAAACCCATCTGCCCTCCCACCTCAAGCCTAGTAATCTTTCCAAGGACCACACTGATGGAGAATAAAGAGTTCGCTGGGATTCCAGGGCCAGACAGGGTGGCCCCTCCATCTACTGCCTTTCCCATCATCCATGGAAGTATGTTTTCCAACCTCCACACACACCATGCAGCTTCCTACCTCCTTCGCTTGCCCATGCTGGTCTCTCTGCCCAGAGATCTCATTCCACCTTCTCTTTTCTCTTTCTTTCTTCTCTTTCTTTGTTTCTTTCTTTCTTTCTTTCTTTTTTTCTTTCTTCTTTCTTTCTTTCTTCTTTCTTTCTTTCTTTCTTTCTTTCTTTCTTTCTTTCTTTCTTTCTTTCTTTCCTTCCTTCCTTCCTTCTTCCTTTCTTTCCTTTCTCTCTCTCTCTCTCTCTCTCTCGCTCTCCCTCTCTCTCTCCCTCTCGCTCTTTCTTTCTTTCTGTCTTTTTGAGATGGAGTCTCGCTCTGTTGCCCAGGCTGGAGTGCAGTGGTGCGATCTCAGCTCACTACAAGCTCCGCCTCCTGGGTTCAAGCCATTCTTCTGCCTCCGCCTCCTGAGTAGCTGGGATTACAGGTCTGAACCACCACACCCAGCTAATTTTGTGTTTTTAGTAGAGACAGGGTTTCACCATGTTGGCCAGGCTAGTCTCAAACTCCTGACCTCAGGTGATCCGCTCACCTCAGCCTCTCAAAGTGCTGGAATTACAGGCACGAGCCCACCTTTTTAACATATAATTCTAGCACATTTTATTTAGGAAGCACCCTTGGAGAGCCCACAAAAGATCAGAAGTCTCCAACTCTGGGCCCCCATGAGACCCTGTACATACACTGGGCTATTCTAACCCACTGTGTTACAATTACATATCTGTATGGAGGTCTCCCTCACAGACTGTGAGCTCTTTGAGGGCTGGGACTGCCTCTTGCTGGTTTCTCAGAGCCTCTGTGAAGCTCAGCACACAGTAAGTAATCAGTATAATGGTTTTTCTGCATGATTTTTATATATCATGCTGATTTCTTTAGACCTTCTTTCTATTATTTTATTGGAGATGTTTTCATATATCCTGAATTAACTTCATTCATTCATTTTATTGAATAGCTACATTAACGATCATAATTATTAAAACAACAATGGACTGAATGCCTTCTAGGTGCAATACAGACTGGACACAAAAAGGAAGGACAAGAGTGTAACTTAAAATTCTAGGCTGGGCACGGTGGCTCACACCTGTAATCCCAGCACTTTGGGAGGCCGAGGCAGGCAGGTCATCTGAGGTCAGGAGTTTGAGACGAGCCTGGCCAATATGGTAAACCCTCATCTCCACTAAAAATACAAAAATTAGCTGGGCGTGGTGGTGCACACCTGTAGTCTCAGCTACTTGGGAGGCTGAGGCACAAGAATTGCTTGAACATGGGAGGTGGAGGTTGCAGTGAGCTGAGATCATGCCACTGCACTCCAGCCTGGGTGACAGAATGAGACTCCATCTCAAAAAAACAAAAAAAATTCTAAAGGAAAAATTCAATAGAGCTCAGAGACTGGAGGAAGTGACAGACATATAGAATTTAGTAACTAGGAAGGCAAAGGAAATGATACTTTTGGTGTAGATGAAAGGACTGAAGAGAGATTACAGTTAGAAAGAAATAAGTGTTCAATAAATGAATGATTGGACGAATTAATGAATACTGCTGCTGACTTCTATAAGATAACAGGCCCTGTTCCTTTCTGCTCTCTCTCCTCCCCACCCCTCTCGAATCCTGCATCCCTGCGTTTATCTGGTAGTTACACATGACTACTTGGAACACTGCTGAGCCCAGTTCCAGATCACACTTCTCTCCTTGTCATAGTCCCTCAGCCAGCTGGACTTGCACCTGGTCTCACCTGTTCTTTTCTGCTCTGAAACCACCCAAGCTTGAGGGTAACACATTAACTTGGAAAATAGAAATATGCCTAAATAATCCTCAACCATGACACTGACATATCCTGTGGCTTTCTGGAAGGAAGAAATGACGTCTTTCTCCTCTTACTACTTTCCAGGACAGCTGGCAGAATGTGTGGTTACAAAATGAATGAATGTGAGAAGGGAGAAATTAATTGGCCAATTCTTACTGATTAAACCTTTTACCTAATCCAAGCAAGAGACTGGGAAAAATAGGCATGAGACCATTTACTGGAACCCAGAGAATCTTCCGACTCCCTTCCAGGCAAAGGTTTTAATCTTGCCTGGCAGTGGGTTTTTAAAAAAACGTGTTGTTCAGAACATCCATCCTTTCTCCCTCCACCCAAGGAGAAATGTGGGAGTATATCCAAATCCTGTTTAGAGAAAGCTGCTTTAAAATCTATATGGCTATTTTGAAGCTTCCTAGTGACTCACTAAGTGAGGAGACATTCTGGAAATCACAGTCTCAAGCCATATTGATTTTAGTAACTGCTGCTGGACTCGTGTCTCTTGCGTGATTAATGGCATCCTGGTTAAATTGTACAGTTTATCCAGGACTGTAAGAAACACCACAGTCAAAGCATAGCGCATACTGATGGCTTGAAGTGATGGTACATCAGCCATCCAGAGTTCCTTGGGGAAAGCAATTTTCAGATTAGATCTTGGATCCCAAAGGAAATAACAAGTAGAAATGACGATATGAATATAATTGTCTTCTTTAGAAACCAAGGGAAACGGGAAATGTACAGACTCAGTAGAAAGTAAGAAAGAAGATGCCTGAGGTAGAAATTACTGATGAGCATTCTCACACGGTATTTCTATTTTTATAAATTAGATCAGATCATGCCATGCTCCTGCTTAAAACCCTCTAAAGACTTCTCCCTTGAGCTAAGAATAAAATGCTGCTTCCATGTCCTGGCAAGGAAGGAATGCATGACCTGGCCCTGTCCTCTTTTTCTTCTCCTCTCACTGGCTCCAGACGCCCTGGATGGCATCTAGTTCCCAGACCAGGGACACATGCTGTCTCCCCCAGGGGCCTTTCATGAGCTGCTCCCTCTGAGATAAGAATTCGTCACCCAAACCTGTTCCCCACAGCTCATCGTTCCTGTCATTTGCACCTGCAGTGGTCCCCATGTGTCACACTTATGACACCATATCCAACTTTCTGCATAACTTTCATCACAGGCTCAGGTTTTCTGTTTTTGTTTACTTGGGAGTTAGATGCTTCCATGTCTATCTCCCTACTGTAGTGTGTAAGTGCCATGGAAAAAAGGTTATTCCCTGTATTGATCACCACCAATTTCTCTAAACCTAGATGGGAGTTAGATGCTTCCATGTTTATCTCCCTACTGTAGTGTGTAAGTGCCATGGAAAAAAGGTTATTCCCTGTATTGATCACCACCAATTTCTCTAAACCTAGAACAGCCCCTGGCAAAGAGTTGACAGTCAGTGAATATTTTTTATTAAATGCTTGAACTCCATTATCCTATATCCCTCTTGGAGTCTTATACAGTAGTGGTGTCTAATCTAATAGGAAAAGCAACCACCATATGATTGCAAATTAAATTTTAAAAATGCTGGCTAGAAGGACACTCCAAAGTTCTGTCATTCCTATATAAAAAAAAGCTACACAGTAAAATCAAGGTAAGGTGGGCTAAAATAGCAGGGGAAACACTGGCCCTCTCCCAAAGATGTTATGGAGTGAGTGTTTGTATGCTCCAAAATTCCTATATTGAAGTGCTAACCCCTAGTATAATGGTAGTAGCAGGTCAGGACTTTGGGAGGTGATTAGGTTTCAAAGTGGTGATGTGAGTGGGGCCCCAATGATGAAATTAGTATCCTATAAGAAGAAGAAAGGACTGGAGCCCTCTCTCTTCCCACCATTTGAGGACACCGCCAGAAGGTGGCTGTCTGCAAACCAGGAAGAGAGCCCCCATCAGAAAATGACCATGCTGGTGCCCTGACCTTGAACATCCCAGCCTCAGAACTGCGAGAAATAAATGTCTGTTGTTCAAGCTGCCTAGTCCATGGTATTTTTGTTATGGTCACCTGAGCTAAGACATGAGAACTTTGACATCCCTACATTACTGTAAAAAGCTCCTGGGGTGACTTCAAGCTCTGAGCAATGGCGACAAGAAATAGAATATAAATGTTGGCCAGGATGACATTTATCCCAGGTGGCTCAGGAGATTCCACTGAGGGTGTTGTGTGCTCTGAGTGCAGAGAAACCAAGCATGACCCTGGGAGGCTGTAATTGTTTTCTTGGTAGGTCACACATAGGAAGGTTAGCCACGAAGGATAAAAGTAGTTATCTTGGAGGTAGAAATCTTGAGTTAGAGCAGAGATGCTGCTCCAGGTGACAGGGAGCATGGGCAGAATGGAAAGAAACGGAGAGCATCCATGGCACAGGGTTGGCAGGCAGGGCTGCTCTGGAAGAAAAGTACCTTCCCAGCCCTTGGGCTGATCTCAAGTCACTCAAGCCACCCCTGCAAGTTCCTATTTTCCTCAAGGAACCCTATACACTTGCAGAGCACAAGATGTATACCGACACCCCTCCTGCATTCTGAAGTAGACCCTAAGATCTACAGCAAGCTACTCAGGAGGCAGGAGAGAAAGTGTAGAAGAAGGGCTATTTCTTTACCCTTTAGATGTCCAGGTGTACCGCAATCAACTCCTCCACTCCAGCTCTGGAATTAAGGGGTTCTACTGCCAATCCCATCATCATGTACCAAGGGCTGTGCCATCACTCCTCCGAAAAAGTGTGACTGAAGTCCTAATCTTTGTCTGCTACTAATCATGGTAGATTCTGAGCAGGAAAGGAAAATAACATCTCACTATGTTAAAGGGGAAAGTTAAGCTTGGGAAGTGAATCATGCAAAAACTGCCCCCTGCTTTTTTTCCTAAACAGAAAGCTGCAAGATAGGTTACATATCTCCCCAAATGGCCTCCTTCACCCTGACAACATAAATTAAAAGCTTACCTTTACAGGTTCTGGAGAAAGACAAGACTAGAAATCACCCCTCTGTCCACCAAGAGTTAAATGCATATCTGACTTCTTCCTCTACCATATGTTCATCTTATGTAAAATGCAGTTGACTGATTGCAAGATAAATGCATAATTGGCTGTTCTTCTATGCCCTCCCTCCTTTCATATGCAACATGTGGATCCAGTGAGTGCTAAAGAAAGCCTCATGAGAAAGTGACTACTTATCTCACCACCTACCTTCCCTTTATTTCTCTGTCCTCCTTCCCACCCTGCCACTCTTTCCCCTTCAAATATTGAAGTCCTCAAAACCCTCTTTGGAAAAAACACAGTTTCCAGATCTTACTGTAATTTTTGTCTCTTTTTATCTGGGTGCATCCTCACCCTTGGCAAAATAAACCTCTAAATTGATTGAGACCTGTCTCAGATACTTTTTGGTTTACATGAGCAAGTACTAAATTCCTCAATTATCTGAATGAGGAAGGTGATAGCTCTCCTCTCCCCGTGGGGAAAGGAACAGAGATTTAAAGAAAGATGAGCCAATTTAAAGAGGGCCTGTATCCACGAGTAGGGAGTAGGGGTGCTATCCAGGGTCTAATCAGAACCTCAGGGAGTGTTTCTTAGAAGCCCAACCTCAAAAGACACTATCACTGCGTCTGATGAAGTCCTTCCTTGACCACGAAGCCCACTCAGGAGAAAGTGAAAGACAGAGAGAAACTTAGGTGATGTAGCTTGTGACATAATTAAGAAGCTTCAGTATAAGACTAGTAATGTAGACACAGGACTGTTGCCTCCATCCCCCTCCAGCTGCATGCCGCCAGCAGGAATCTCCTGGCAGATGCACAGTCCAGTGGACTCAGGGTTGAGGCAGATGTGTAGTCCCAGAAATGCAATGCCAACCCCAGCCTCTCCTCAGCTCCTAAGGCATTTCTCTCTCTTTGTATCCTTTGAGACCCAACCATGGAGAGGTGTATTAGTCTGTTCTCACACTGCTATAAGGACATACCCAAAACTGGGTAATTTATAAAGAAAAAGAGGTTTAATGGACTCACAATTCCACATGGCTGGGGCAGTCTCACAAACATGGCAAAAGGCGAAGGAGTAGCAAAGGCACATCTTACATGGCAGGAAGCAAGAGAGAACGAAAGCCAAGTGAAAAGGGAAACCCCTTATAAAACCATCAGATCTCGTGAGATTTATGCACTATCACGAGAACAGTATGGGAGAAACTGCCTCCATGATTCAATTATCTCCCACCAGGGCCCTCCCACAACACGTGGGAATTATGGGAGCTACAATTCAAGATGAGATTTGTGTAGGGACACAGCCAAACCATATCAGGTGGTCAGGCTCTGGTGAGGGAAGTCTCACTGCCCAACTGAAACTGAGCAAAGTAAGACAGTAATTTTGGCAACTGCAAACCAAGAAGTTTGAATATATACTGTAGAGAAAGGAAACCACTGGAGACAGAGCCAGGCTGAGCAAGGCATTAGATTAGAACACATTTCAGAAAGATCAGCTGGATTTCCAGTGACAGGCTGGACAGGCATGGAGGTCCTGGGGCCTGTTAGGAGATTTTTACCAAAAGAGATGGATGATGAGATGGGTATTGGATGAGGATGGGCTGGAGAAGAGAAGACAGATGGTAGAGATTTACAATAGTAGATCCATCAGGACTCAGTGCCTACATCTCAAGGAGGGCACTGGGGACAGCAGTACCCCAGGTCCCAAAAAGGGCCCTCCACCCCCCACTTTGAGTTTATGAGCGCAATAGGTTCTTACCTTTCACCTGGCTAGCGTCTACCTCTTTGGGTCAGGTTAGACCACAATGCCATCCTTGATCGTTCCCAGCTGGGCTAGGGTGCGCCCATAATGCCTCTTAGAGGCATATCACCTACCCCATCATGCAGTTTTTTGTTGTTGGTGTTGCTTTTTGAGACAGGGTCTTGCTCTATCACCTAGGCTAGAGTGTGGTAGCATGATCATAGCTCACTGCATCCTCGACCTCCTGGGCTCAAGCGATCTTCCTGCTTCAGCCTCCTGAATTGCTAGGACTACAGGTACATGCCACTATGCCTGGCTAAATTTTTAAATTTTGTTTTTGTAGAGACAGTCTTGCTGTATTGCCCAGGCTGGTCTCAAACTCCTGGCCTCAAATGATCCTCCTGCCTCGGCCCTGCAAAGTGCTGGGATGACAGGCATAAGCCACCATGCCCAGCTCTCCACTGTGAATTCCTGTAATTGATTCATCTGTTTTCCCAACCAGACCTTACACTCTACAGAGCAGCAGTGCCATTTGTCTTAATTATCATTGAACCCACAGTCCCAGGATACAGAAAGCCTTTCTTCCACGTCAATTTCTCTTACTAAATTTTCCTACATGCTTTTCTCCTAGGAAAAGTTAACTAGTACCTTAAAGGATTTTAAAAAAAAATAGCCAAGGGGCTGGGAGCAGTGGCTCACACCTGTAGTCTCAGCACCTTAGGAGGCTGAAGTGGGCAAATCACTCGAGGCCAGGTGTTCGAGACCAGCCTGGCCAACATGGTGAAACTCTGTCTCTACTAAAAATACAAAACTTAGCCAGGCGTAGTGGTGGTGCATGCCTGTAATCATAGCTACTCGGGAGGCTGAAGCAGGAGAATCATTTGAACTGGGGAGGTGGAGGTTGCAGTGAGCCAAGATGGTGCCACCGCACTCCAGCCTCGGCGACAGAGCAGGACTCAGTCTCAAAAAACAAACAAACAAACAAAAAACAAAAAAAACCACCAAGGGAAGATTGGCCATGGGTTGATAATCGTTCAAGCTGGGTGATGGGTGCAGGGAGGTTTGTTATATTTTTCTCTTTACTTTTGTATATGTGTAAATTTTCCAACCATGGAGTGGTATATTAGTCTGTTCTCACAGACTAATAAAGAGCTGGAAATGAAAATAAAGTGAAAGTGCCAAGAGAGGAATAAAAGTTGGAATTCAGGGTTCCTTGACTCCTAGGGAACGGCCCAATCCATGAAAGACAGCTCAGCCTTTAGTTACAACCACCATCCCTGAAAAACAACACAAACAGCTTAATCAACCCGAGAACACAGAAAAGGCTGTTTGTGAAACTTAATTGCCATTTTAATGTGTTTTAATTGCACAGAAATGCTATTTAATGTAGTGTTTCAGTTTCCATTTGCCATTTTGGGAAATTTCAGTGCTCAAAAAAGAGGAGGCCAGGTTGGAGCTAAAGGAATCTTGGCCCATTTGACAATCATGAAATATTTCCTTTGACAGTTGACCTGGGCCTCAGGCCTGATTCTCCTCATTCTCCCCACTCCACCACTGCCTTCCCCCTGCATACAAGGAGCCAAGTTTGTGTCTGGTTGTCAGAACAGAGAGAGGGAACAATGCCTAGAGCAGTACCTGGGCACAGTTCATTACCAGAATAACTGGGGCACAGCCAAAGTGGGCCACTTCCCAGGGGGTGGACCAGAGAGCCCTGAAAAATAGCTCCAGCCTCAATGGTCTCTCACATTCATCTCTGAAGGGGCCTCAGAGCAGAGAAACAGAAAGAGCTGAGAAGCAACGCTGCCCTCTTGAACATTTCTGCCCATGGCCCAAGCTGACTGAAGCAGTTTTTCAAAGAACATCTTCCCAGAAGGCTGGTGAACAACCTGGAGGTCTTTTATGAGTCAGAGACAGCTAGGCTTTCCTAAGGAGCTGGAAGTCAGGGCATGTCCACCCAGACAGAAGAAGGCTACCCTGGGCTACTTCTCACTGTCACGTGTCATGACACAGAGAGCAAAGAAGGGTAACTTCCATGATGTTAGAAGGCTGCAACCCAGGGCTGGGCACAGTGGCTCACACTTGCAATCCCAGCACTTTGGGAGGAGTGAGGCGGGTGGATCACTTGAGGTCAGGAGTTCGAGACCAGCCTGGGCAACAAGGTGAAACCCTGTCTCTACTAAAAATACAAAATTAGCTGGGCACGGTGGCGCACACCTGCAGTCCCTGCTACTTGGGAGGCTGAGGCAGGAGAATCACTTAAACCTGGGAGGAGGATGTTGCGGTGAGTCAAGATTGTGCCATTGCACTCCAGCCTGGGTTAACAAGAGTGAAACTCTGTCTCAAAAAAAAAAAAAAAAAGGCTGGAACCTCAATTAGTACATTGACATAGGGTTAGTGTTGAGACTTAACTGCAGATAAAAGGAGAAATTCCTTTTGATCCTGGCAGACAGGATCGGCAAATCTATAGACAGGCAGTAGATTAGTGATTGTCTAGGGCTGGGAGGGATGGAGGGGCTGAGAGATGATAGCTAAGAAGTATGGGGTTTCCTTCTGAGGTAATGAAAATTTTCTAAAATGGATTGTGTTGATGGACACACAATTCTGTGAATATTCTAAAAGCCATTAAATTTTACATTTCAGGGGCCAGGTGCAGCGGCTCATGCCTGTAATCCCAACACTTTGGGAGGCCAAAGTCGGAGGATAACTTGAGGCCAGGAGTTTGAGACCAGCCTGGGCAATATAGCAAGGCCCCATCTCTACAAAATATTAAAAAACATTAGCCAGGCGCAGTGGTGCACACCTGTACCGAGGCAGGAGGATTGCTTGAGCCCAGGAGTTCAAGGCTGCAGTGAGCTATGATTGCACCACTATACTCCAGCTTGAATGAGAGAGACGTGTCTAATTATGCAGCCAAAAAACACACGAAGAAATGCTCATCATCACTGGCCATCAGAGAAATGCAAATCAAAACCACAGTGAGATACCATCTCACACCAGTTAGAATGGCCGTCATTAAAAAATCAGGAAACAACAGGTGCTGGAGAGGATGTGGAGAAATAGGAACACTTTTACACTGTTGGTGGGACTGTAAACTAGTTCAACCATTGTGGAAGTCAGTGTGGCGATTCCTCAGGGATCTAGAACTAGAAATACCATTTGACCCAGCCATCCCATTACTGGGTATATACCCAAAGGACTATAAATCATGCTGCTATAAAGACACATGCACACGTATGTTTATTGCGGCACTATTCACAATAGCAAAGAGTTGGAACCAACCCAAATGTACAACAACGATAGACTGGATTAAGAAAATGTGGCACGTATACACCATGGAATACTATGCAGCCATAAAAAATGATGAGTTCATGTCCTTTGTAGGGACATGGATGAAACTGGAAAACATCATTCTCAGTAAACTATCGCAAGGACAAAAAACCAAACACCGCATGTTCTCACTCATAGGTGGGAATTGAACAACGAGAACTCATGGACACAGGAAGGGGAACATCACACTCCGGGGACTGTTGTGGGGTTGGGGGAGGGGGGAGGGACAGCATTAGGAGATATACCTAATGCTAAATGACGAGTTAATGGATGCAGGAAATCAACATGGCACATGGATACATATGTAACAAACCTGCACATTGTGCACATGTACGCTAAAACCTAAAGTATAATAATAATAAAAAAAAAGAAAAAAAAATTGTACACTTTAAATGGAGAATTGCATGTCATGTACATTATATCTCAATAAAGCTAATTAAGAAAAAAAAAAAAAGAACCCCAGTGTCCTCTTCTCTCTTGGGGCAGTGTTGAAGGATGCTGCACCCCGTTTCTCAGGGGATCTCTGGCAGGTTGAACCCCAGCTGCCCATAGCAGTGACCCAATTATTATGCCTCCATTTCTCTGTTCCTATGTCCTGCCTCCCTTCCCCTGACAGTGCTTTCTGGGATCAGCTCCCAAAGGAATTGTATGCCCGAATCCTAGCCTCAGGCTCTTTGGGAGCATCCCAAAAAAGATACAGGCTCTAGTCTGAATCCTAGCTCCTGTGACAAACTTACGAGCTATGTGACTATTGGCAAGTTTAAGGCTCAGGAAAGCCAAGTGTTTCCCTAGCTACACAACAGAGATAATTATACCACTTGGTCAACATACTTGTGAGGATTAAATGAGATAGTGAATTATAAATACCCAGAACGGGGCTGAGCACAAGTATTAACAGAGATAGGGGTTAGCTTGGGTATACAGATACTCCTCCACTTACGCTTGGGGTTACATCCTCATACACCCATCCTAAGCTGAGAAGAGCCTAAGTGGAAAATGCATTTCCTATACTTAATCTCCAGAACGTCACAGCTTAGCCTGGGCTATATTACATGTGCTCAGAACACTTACATTAGCTGGCCGTCGGGCAAAATCATCTAACACAGGACTATTTTATAATAAAGTGTTGCATATCTCATGTAATTTATTGAATACTGTATTGAAAGCGAAAAACAGAAATGGTTGGATGGGTACTCGAAGTACGGATTCTACTGAACGTGTATTGCTTTGACACCCTTGCAAAGTGGGAAAATCGTAAGTTGAACCATCGTAAGGCAAACAATTTTTAAGTCGGAAACTGTTTTTATGGTGGAATGGCTGCAAGAGAAAGCAGGTGAGAGGCTGTACGCAGACACACGGGGACGGGCATGCACACGCATACACACACAGACATGTGCACACAAGCACACGCACAAGAACGTGTCCAGGGTCCCTTCCTCCCTTCCTGGGAACTTCTGAAGCTCCAGAACCCGGCAAAAGACTCCAAGCAAACTGCAAAACCAGCGGCCCCACAACCAGGGAGCTCCTGGGTGTGATGTCTATCACTGGGGAAGGAACTCAGTTTTCTGGAGGGAAGTGAAGCAGGGAGATGATAAACGCCCTCCAGGGTCCCTTTGGCCCCCACAGCCCGGGCATGAAGGCTGGGGACTTGGAGCACCTAGGTTCCTCAGAGCTGGTGCCAGCGAGGACCTGCAATCATCTCCCACACCCACAATGATAGCAGCTCCAATAACACACTGAGAGTCTGCTAACCAGCCATGGGCGGCGGGCGGGGCGGGGGGGTGCTGCGTGTGCTCACTTCTCTCGTTTTTAATGACTGCTCTAGCTTCCAAACAGCCAGAAAGGCAGGCAAATGCTCTCACTGTTTAGCCAACAGCATCCAGGTTTCTGTCTCTTAAAAGCCAATTGGAAATTAGACAGTGTCACAGATACAAACACAAGACCACACATCTTTGCATGATGGAATCTGGATGCCGAATTGCTCTAATATTTCCAAGTTGCCAAAGCCTAGATCCAGGATTAGCTGGTTTCACGTAATTGCAACAGACATGGAAACCTTTTTAAAAATATGCTGATCAATGTCACGCGCTTACGGTGGAGGTTGCGTTTATTTCTTGCCTCGCCTGGAGAGCAGGTCTCTGGCTCTACGAATCCCCCCAGGGAAAGAAACTAAGCAGAGGAAAGGAGAGGTTCACTCCAATGAGTGGGGCGGGGGGGGGGGGGGGCTGCAGGCCTGCAGGAAGCCCCTCATTCCAGCAGCTCAGCCTCCGTCTCATTACAGCAAGGAAACTCGGCACAATTACAATGAAGGGGCTTAATTTCTTCGGGGTGGACTGGCGCAGCTTAAAATACTTAATATTTTGTTTTATCTTCATTGACTTGTCTAATAATGCAGAAAATATCCTCCTCGGGTATTGAACAAAGGAGATTATCCTGTCACACAAGCTTAACAAAGCCTGTGAGCTGCATGCTGATCTGAGGCGTGGGGAACTTAAAATCCTCCTGCTTAAAACAATTAGGCTTATCATTTGGGAGAGGAGCTTCCTTCTTCATCCTGCATGCAAACACCTCCCAGCTCCTTCCCAACTCTGGGCAAGTGTGCAGTGTTCTAGATCACTCTTTTACCTGACAGGTAATAAACAGGTAATCAGAAGATGCAAATTCACGCTGCATTAAAGGGACACGGCTCGAAGATTAACCAACGCATTGGCTCAGGGCCCAGTGGTGTCTATAGACACAGGCAGGTTTAATTTTCTTAGTGTGCCAAGGCCGGCCAAAAAAATTCAAACTCAAGGGGTCAAAGGCGGACCCTGGGTGAGTGCTGACTGCCAGGCAGCTGTTCCAGCAGAACTATCTCCTAATTATTCTGGACCTGTGACAAGGTTTTCTCCAGAAATCACCTAGATTGTACAGATACATACCAAGTGTTTTCCTCATTTTAGCTGAATTTAATTTTCATTGTATATAAAAAAATAAATTGCCAAATAACTTCAGGCTCAAAACTGTATGTCAAGACAAGGGAGGGAGGAAGCAGGCTGAAGGCTTAACAGTAGACTTTTTGGTGCGTTGAATGTGCCTTTTATTTTCTTTACTTATTTATTTATTTAGAGACAGGGTTTTACTCTGTCATCCTGGCTGGAGTGCTGTGGTGTAATCATGGCTCACTGCAGCCTCGACCTCCTGGGCTCCAGTGATCCTCCTGCCTCATCTCCCAAGTAACTGGGAGTACAGGTGTGCACCACGATGCCCAGCTAATTTGTAGTTGTTTTGTAAATATGGGGTCTCACTATGTTGTCCAGGCTGGCCTGGAACTCCTGACCTCAAGTGATCGTCCCACCTCAGCCTCCCAAAACGCTGGGATTATAGGTGTGAGCCTCCGCACCTGGCCTGAATGTGCTTTTAAAATCCTTCCTTTGAAATTACAACTATTAGGTTGGTGCAGAAGTAATTGCAATTTTGCCATTACTTTCAATGGCAATTACTTTGCCACCGACCTAACAGATGGGAAGAATAAGTTCTAGTGTTCTATAGCACTGGAAGATGACTACAGTGAACAATAATATATTATATAGTCTCAAATAGCTGGAAGGAAAATATTGAATGTACTGCTACAACACAAAGAAATGAAAAATGTTTGTTTGATATGATAGATATGCTGATTACCCTGATTTAATCACTATATGCTGCATGTATTGAAACCCACCGCATACATATATACAATTATTTGTCAATTAAAACATTAAATTTAAAAAATTAATATTCCTAAGGCTGGGTAGGGTGGCTCACACCTGTAATCCCAGCACTTTGGGAGGCCAAGGTGGGAAGATCACTTGAGGTTAGGAGTTTGAGACCAGCCTGGCCAATATGGTGAAACTCTGTCTCTACTAAAAATACAAAAATTAGCCGGGTGTCATGGCAGGTGCCTGTAATCCCAGCTACTCGGAAGGCTGAGGCAGGAGAATCTCCTGAACCCAGGAGGTGGAGGCTGCAGTGGGCCAAGATTGTACCACTGCACTCCAGCCTGGGTGACAGAGTGAGACTCCATCTCAAAATAAATAAAATAAAATAAAATAAAATAAAATAAAATAAATATACCTTCTATGCCCCTGCTAGTGTCCTCCTGTTTGATTTTAGAACTGTGAATTCCAATTTTATTATTTATGGATACATAATATTTGCAAATATGTATGGAGTCCTGGTGATATTTTGCTACATGCATAGAAGGTGTAACGGTCAGAACTACCATACCACCCAACAATGCCACTACTACTGGGTATTTATCCAAAGGAAAGAAATTTGTGTATCAAAGAAATACTTCTCCCTTGGTTTTGATTCTCGGTTTTGCTGTAGCCAAGAGGCAAGAAAGAGAGATCAACAATGGGGCCTGTGGCTTCTGAATCTCAAGTGTACATGAAGCTTATTACAGAGCTAAGAGAAATGTTGGGCTGGACAATCAGAGATATAAATGCTTGGTGCCCCAAAAGCAGAAGGAATTACTTCTCTTTCTGTTCTCACCTTTTTTACTAAGTGCTCTGAGGGGCAGGCACTTTTAAAGAGCCTGCCAAGGGCTTGTGTTGAAGGGGAAAATATACTCAAATATTCACATAGTTAACAGCAGAATCACTGAAGCTGGACATGGCAGGAGAAGCACATGGCCTTCCAAGAGCACATAATGGGGTAATGGGACCTCTTCAGGAATGCTGAGGAGATTCTCCAGGAGAGCTGACTTCTGTTTTTGAGACAGAATCTCACTCTATCACCCAGGCTGGAGAGCAGTGGCAAGATTATGGCTCACTGCAGCCCTGAACTCCCAGGCTCAAGCAATCCTCCCACTTCAGCCTCGTAAGTAGCTGGGACAACAAGTATGTGCCACCCCATATGGCTAATGTTTATATTTTTTTGTAGAGATGGGGTCTCACTATGTTGCTCAGGCTGGTCTTGAACTCTTGGCCTCAAGTGACCCTCCCACCTCAGCCACCCAAGGTATTAGGATTACAGGTGTGAGCCACTGTGCCTGGCCCCAGGACAGCTGACTTCTGAAGGATGAGAAGTAATTCACTGGTGGGAGAGGGAATATATGAGATGCCAACAGCAGGACTAGCACGTGCAAAGGTCCTGTGGCCTGGGGAAGATGTGGCAGGAAGAAGAGGAGGAAGGCCACGAGGTGGAAGCAAAGGAAGTGAGGAGCAAAACTGTTCAAATTGGGGATAAAGAGAAAGAAAAGCCCAGAGCACACTGGGTTCTGTGGGTCAAGTAAGAGATCAGACTTTTAATCTTATAAAGCAAGGAGGGGCCACTACATGATGTAGTGTATGCACGCAACAGCGTGTGGGGTGTGATCCAATTTGCCCTAAGATTGCAGTGTGGGATATAAGCTGGAGAATGTCAGGAGGTGATGAAAGCAAACCAGTTCAAAGGCTATAGCAGAGAGACCCAGGGGAGAGATGACAATGGCATGACCTCGGGTAGCTGTGGCAGAGGTGCATAGAGAGATCTGAGAGCTATTCAGGACGTAGCATTGAGAGCTGATGGGCCACAGAGAGAGGGCAGAATTCAGGGTATTTTCTGACACTGCCCTGAATCCACGCCACGCCCAATAAGTAAACTGAAAGACAGTGAAAAATATCAGACAGCAAATTTAACAAAGGTAATTTGTAAATAAGTAAAATATGTAAATAAGTAAACTAGGTAAATAAGTAAACTATGTAAATAAGTAAACTATGCAAAATATGTAAATAGGTAAACTAGGTAAAAAATGTAAATAAGTAAACTGCAAAACATGTAAATAAGTAAACTATGTAAAATGTGTAAGTAAACTATGTAAAATATGTAAATAAGTAAACCAAAAGAGAGTGATAAATAGCAGACAGCAAATTTGACAAATTACCTTTGTCTAATTCGCTCTCTGGTGTTTGTCACCCTCTTTTAGTTCACTTATTTACTTTTTTTTTTTTTTTTTTTTTGAGACGGAGTCTAGCTCTGCCGCCCAGGATGCAGTGGTACGATCTCGGCTCCCTGCAACTTCCGCAACCCAGGTTCAAGCAATTCTCCTGCCTCAGCCTCCCGAGATTAGCTGGGATTACAGACGCCTGCCACCAAGCCCAGCTAATATTTGTTGTTGTTTTTTTTTTTTTTTTTTTTTGAGATGGAGTCTTGCTCTGTCGCCCAGGCTGGAGTGCAGTGGCACAATATCGGCTCACTGCAGCTCTGCCTCGCGGGTTCGAGCCATTCTCCTGCCTCAGCCTCCCAAGTAGCTGGGACTATAGGTTCCCGCCACCATGCCCGGCTAATTTTTTGTATTTCTGGTAGAGACGGGGTTTCACCGTGTTAGCCAGGATGGGCTCAATCTCCTAACCTCATGATCCGCCTGACTCGGCCTCTCAAAGTGCTGGGATTATAAGCGTGAGCCACCGCGCCTGGCCATTTTTTGTATTTTTAGTAGAGATGGGGTTTCACTGTATTGGCCAGGCTGGTCTCAAATTCCTGACCTCGTGATCTGCCCGCCTCAGCCTCTCAAAGTGCTAGGATTACAGGCATGAGCCACGGCGCCTGGTCCTTATTAACGTATTTATGTATTTTGACTATCTGCTCTAAGTACCTAGAATAAAAGCTCCATGAAGGCAGGAACATCATCTGTCTCACTAAAACACTGGGTAGAATTACCCCTGGACAATAATACACTCTCATGAACCTGCAAGGCAGACCAGGTGGAAAGAGGAATATAGTTCTGAAATCTTGGCTACATTGAATTTGAGGTACCTTTGACATTCCCAAGAGATAATTCCCAGTAGGAAACTGGATCTATGGGTCAGGAGCTCAGAAAAGTGATATAGGCCAGGCACACTGGTTCATGCCTGTAATGCTAGCACTTTGGGAGGCTGAGGTGGGTGGATCGCTTGAGGTCAGTAGTTTGAGACCAGCCTGGTCAACATGTCAAAGCCCTGTCTCTACTAAAAATACAAAAATTAGACATGGTGGCACGTGCCTGTAGTCCCAACTACTCAGGAGGCTGAGGCAGGAGAATAGCTTGAACCTGGCGGAGGTTGCAGTGAGCTGAGATCACGCCACTGAACTCCAGCCTGGGTGACAGAGCAAGACCCTGGCTCAGAAAAGTGATGTAAATTATGACTCATGCATAGAAGTGATCATTGACATGTGATCGTGTAGGGAATTGCCTAGGGAGAAAGCTTGGAGTGAGAAGACAAGGAAGTCTAGGTGTGAGTCTTGAAGGATTTCAGCATTTAATAGCTGTGGACAGAATCATGGGGAAAAAAGTAGCCCAACAAGTAAGAAGAATGCTGAAAAAGTCCAGATGAGGGTAATACAGTGGATACAGGAATCAGTATTTCAGGGTGGGTGATCAACAGTGCAGGTGGCTAATGACCAAGAAAGCAGACATTTCAACAATGTCTGACTTAACAACAGGGTGTGCCTATTAAGAGCCATCTCAAGCACTTGATGGGGCAAACTGATATCCTGGGGTGAAGTCAGAGGCTGTTTTGGCAACTTCATGCTGTGGAACATATTATTGTAAACTTAGTTTATTAAAACAGTATATTTATTCACAAATCTACAATTGAGGGTCAAGCTCAGTAAGGATGGTTGTCTCTGTTCTACTCAGTCTGAGATGGGTGACTCCAAGGCTGGGTGCTGGAATCATCTAAGGTATTCTTCACATCCGTGGTTGACACTGGGAAGACTGAAACAGTGAGGGTGAAACACCGGGAGATCCTTGGGCGTCATTTTCTGTGTCTATAGTTCCTGTTCACATGGTCTTCCCAGCATGGCGGCTTTGAGGAAGCCATCCTTCATACATGTTGGCTCAAGACTCCCAAGATGCATGGAGGGAGAGAGAGATACACACACACCGTATTGCTCGGCACTTCTCCTTCCTGCCATCATGTGAAGAAGGACATGTCCGACAGATGTTGAAGGATGAACTAAACCCAGAAGGTCAGGCAGCAACCACCTTATTCCACCATATTCCATTGGCTGAGATAAGAAAGATTCTCCCAATTCCGACGAATGTGACCCCATCTCTCAGTGGAGAAAGTGCCAACATCACACGTAAGAAGACTGTGAAGGATGGGATATACTAATGTGATTAACTTTGGAGAAGAATTTGCTGCAAAAATCAATGGGTGGTGAGGAATAGATACAGCACAGGTTGTGAAGATTGGTCATAAGGGGCAAGAGAGTAGATGCTGGCAAATATGAAATTAATTTGCTTCTTTTTGCTTTGATTTTAATGCAAGAACTTGCGTATGTTGAAAGGCCAGTGGGAGAGATTCATTTGAGAGGGAAAGGTTGAATAAACAAGAGAGTTAAGGGATTATCCATAAACCGTGCAAAACTACAAAGACATGGAATGGAATCTGAGCACAGCTGAAGGGTCGGGCTTAGGAGGAGACAGGGCTTCTCTAGTGAAATGGGAGGGAAGAAGGGGAGGATGGTAATCTTTAAGTTTGTCTTTGCCACCCTGAGGACAAGCAGATTCCTGAGAGATGGCTCCTGCTTCCTCTGGGCAATGGAAGATGCAGTCATTTGTTGTGAGAAAGAGGGAGAAGGAAGCACAGATGTCTGGGGGAGTAGAAAACTGTATGACACTCTGTATGACTGTAAACATTTCCTTAACCATGGCCACAGAGTGGAGGGCAGGGCTGCTTGGGGTGATCAGAGCCTGTCTGCCCTGCACTAAGAGTCCCTATCAACACTCGGGACATGGGTTTTGGCCAGAGAAGACCCATCAAGGGTTGAGATCTTGCCATTTGTACACAACAAAAAGACAGAGGAGGGAAGCCATGGTGGTGCACACCTTTAATCCCACCACTTTGGAAGGTTATGGCAGGATTACTTGAGGCCAGAAATTTGAGACCAGCCTGGGCAATATAGTAAAACCCCATCTGCACACATTTTTTTTTTTTAAAGTTAGCCAGGCAAGGTGGCAGATGCCTGTAGTCCCAGCTACTTGGGAGGCTGAGGCTGGAGGATCACTTAAGCCTAGGAGTTTGAGGCTGCAGTGAGCCATGGTCACACCACTGCACTCCAGCATGGATGACAGAAAGAGACCCTGTCTCAAAAAATTAAACTAGGCTGGGTGCGGTGGCTCCCACCTGTAATCCCAGCACTTTGAGAGGCTGAGGTGGGTGGGTCACTTGAGGTCAGGAGTTCAAGACCAGCCTGGCCAACATGAGAAAACCCTGTGTATACTAAAAATACAAAAATTAGCCAAGCATGGTGGTAGCGTGTGTAATCCCAGCTACTCAGGAGGCTGAGGCAGGGAATCGCTTGAACCCAGGAGGCAGAAGTTGCAGTGAGCTAAGATCACACCACTGCCCTCCAGCCTGGGTAATGGAGTGAGAATCTATCTAAATAAATAAATAAATAAATAAATAAATAAACAAACTAAAAAGACAGTGGAACAAGAGCATTGAGCACAGGAATGATTGAAATGATGAGCCCTGGAATCTAAACTAGATCGATACGGTAAAGGGGGAGAAGAGAGGACAGGGGTTTGGAGGAGTGGCTAAACTGCAGCACTCATTGTGATGGTAGGAATTGCCTTAACCATGGCCACAGGGTGAAGGGCCACTTGGGGTTGGTGATCAGAGCCCATCTTCCCTGCAGTGAGCGTCCCTGGAATCTAAAAGATAAGGCGAAGGTGATGAAAGGAGAGAGCCCTGGAAGAAAGAGTAGCAATGTGCTGCAGGTTCTGATGCTGGCAAAGGATGCTTGGAGGACAGTCAGTGGGACAAGCAAGGAAGTGGCAGGGGGTGAGTGTCTGAGTTACTGCTTTGCAGGTAATGACAAGCTCTGGAGGTGTAGCCATAAGATTGGATGGCTGAGAACAAATGCAGGAGGCCAACAGAGAGGAGGAAGTTGAGACCTGGAGAGACCAGTGTGTTAGAATGAACATCTTTGTAGACACCAAAGTCAGTCATAATGGTGGTAGGTGGAGGATCAAGGAGGACCACGAATAGGGTCTGCCTCAGCTGCGTTCAAAATCACTGTGCAGTCAACAAACGGTGGTCTTCTAAATAAATCAGAGAATCTTGACTGAGTGCCTGCTGCTTTTGGAGCCCTTTGCTAAACACTATGGGAGGACACAAACATACAAAATAGACATTAATAGTCATTCAAGACTGTAATAAGGGAGACAGGGCAAGGCAGTGCAATGAATTGTCAATAATTGCTCTAGGAAATTTACAGGCAAAAGCAATCAATTGGGATGGATGAGTGTATTCGTCCATTCTTACACTACTATAAAGGACTGCCTGAGACTGGGTAATTTACAAAGGAAAGAGGTTTAATTGACTCACAGCTCCCTATGGCTGGGGAGGCCTCAGGAAACTTACAATGATGGTGGAAGGAGAAGCAAACACACATGATAGCAGGAAGGAGAAGTGCTGAGCAAAAGGAGGAAAAGCTCCTTATAAAACCATCAGATCTCGTGATAACTCACTATCATGAGAACAGCAGCATGGGAGTAATCACCCCCATGATCCAATTATCTCCCACTGGGTCCCTCCCAGGATACATGAGGATTATGGGAACTACAATTTAAGATGAGATTTGTGGGGGGACACAGCCAAACCATATCAATGAGTCAGGGTTGGCTTGATGGAGGAAGAATGTGGATTAGAAATGGCTCTGGAGGAGCAGGCAAAATATGTATAGATGAGAAATTAGGAGTGCATTTCGGGCAGATGGAGGCCAGAGAAAACATCTTCTTTGCAACAATTCTGAGTGTAAGGAAGCGTTTCCCTGGAATCTTTGGAGCACTCATTATAAAACGATTGCATCATTAATGAAAATGCTGCTATATGTGGTATTTCCTCTCACTGTGATCTGAGCCTACACTTTACTGTACTAGGTTCAAGTTACACTGAGTCTCTCCCACTTACAATAATGTCTATAAATCAACAACATCTGAGATTAGAAATGTTATTTTATTTTTACTTTTTGTAGAGATGGGGGTCTCGCTATGTTGCCCAGGCTGGTCTGGAACTCCTGGCCTCAAGCGATATGATCCTCCCATCTCAGCCTCTCAAAGTGATGGGATTTGGAAATGTTATTGGTTCATGCAAAATACCAGTAAATGACGACTCCACTCTACTCCCCAACCCTGCCCCAACTGGGGCCTTGTTGCAGGTAAGAATATTAACATTCAGGTAAGGAGATGACGGTCTGAGAATGAAATTCCATTCAATTAAATGTTAGTTAACTTGGACATGAGATATGGAGATTTAAAAAAAAAAATCCTTCACTGTCCTCTGTCTTCAGATCATCCAAAGAAAATACTTCTGCTGAAAGGGTTGCTATGGAGATTCACAAAATATTCCAATGTCCTGCAGGTCATTCTTACAGGTAGAGTTGGCACAGTGCAGATTTCAAAGAAAATACCAACAGATGCTTTTAGCATTAAATGTCACCATGTCCTCAAAGGTAGCTTAACTCAGAGCTTCTACATTTTCACAAAACCACAGAATCTCAGAGTTAGGAAGGACCTTAAATGTCATCTATTTCAACCCTATTCATCTCTTTGATGGAGTTATCTGGCTTCTGCAAGAACATTCATCTCCAGGGTTTTCAGAGGCAGCCCAGTTGCTCTTAATGTGATGCTTCACAAACACAGCAAAGGGTCCTCTACTCCCCAGTCCCCGGTCATATTCAGATCTTCTGATTCCAGCCATCTTGACTCTGGGCAAATGTTCATCTCCTCCTTGTACACTTGATTCTCTTTGGTACTCCCAAACCCATAAATCTGACATTTTAAATCCTGGCTCAGAAACCCAAATTCCATTCACCAACTCCAACTATGAGGCTAAACATTCACCTCCTATTTCTTTCCAATATTACATAGCCCTTTCTCTCTTTTGCTGTTGCTTTTATTTTTTTGAGACAGAGTCTCACTCTGTTGTGCAGTAGTGTGATCTCAGCTCACTGCAACCTCTGCCAGGCTCAAGTGATTTTCCTGCCTCAGCCTCCCAAGCAGCTGGGATTACGTGCACCACCAGACACGGCTAATTTTTGTATTTTTAGTAGAGACGGGGGACTCACCATGTTGTCCAGGCTGGTCTCAAACTCCTGATCTCAAGTGATCCGCGCCTCAGCCTACCAAAGTGCTGGGATTACAGGTATGAGCCACTGTGCCCAGCCCCCTTTCTCTCTTTTATATCACAAAAGTAGCAAATTCATCATAGCAAATACAATAAATTGTTAAAATGGTAGTCACCCATCTTCCTGCCTTCAGGAATAACCTCTGCTACCCCACTGCAGTCTTTCATGTCTGAATTCTCTGCTTGCACAAAGAGAAGGCATGATCCCACACGCATGTGCATACACACATTCTTTTTCTTTTTTGAAAAACATTCTTTTAAAAATCCAATTATGCTGTACTTTCGGTTTTGCAAACTGCCCTTTTCATGGAATAATAGTACATTGTCGATGTTCTTATTTCTCTAAGTCTCAGCCATCTGTAGGACAAAAAGAGCACCTGGGTTCCCAGTGCTTCCTGTTCCTGCTGGAGCCCCCACAGATGGTGTTCCCATGCCTTCTGGCCTTGCCATTCAATATCAGCAACAACAGCAGGAGTGGGCAGCAGCGGACATCATGAACCTTGGCAGGCTGCACGCAGCATGTGCTCCAAGAAAATAGCACACTTCCCCATGGGCCACAGTGGACTTACATTTAATGGACTGTCATGGGCTAAATCCTGTCCCCTGTAACCACATTCATATGTTGACATCCTAACCCCCAGTACCCCGGAATGTGATTGTATTTGGAGAAAGGGTCTTTAAAAAGATAATTAAGTTAAAATGAGGGTATTAGAGTGGGCCCTAATTCGGTGTGCTCACTGTCCTTATAAGAAGAGGAAATGGACAGAGACACACCCAGAATGTGACTGAGGAAAGACGGTGAGGCCCCAGAGAGAAGACAGCCATTGACAAGCCAAGGAGAGAGGCCTCAGAAAGAACCGACGCTGCTTGTGTGTTCATCTCGGATTTCTGGCCTCCAGAGTTGTGAAAAAAATAAATGTTTCTTGTTTAAACTACTCAATCTATGTTATGGCACACAGTTTGCACAATGTGTTATGGCAGCATTAGCGGATTAGTGCACAGAAGAAGGTCAGCTCATTGCAGATACAAATGTCAAATGTATCCAGTCCTTGCTCCCAGTTAGAGGATGAGGACCCACATCTCCCTCCCTAGACAAATTTCCTAACTTTCAGATCATTTTCTTCTTTTAGAGAGAGAGATTCAGGGTCTCACTGTGTCACCAGTGGCTTGATCATGGCTCACTGCAGCCTCAAACTCCTGGGCTCAAGTGATCCTCCTGCCTCAGCCTCCTGAGTAGCTGGGACTACAGGTGCATGCCATCATACCTGGTTATTTTTTTTTTTTTTTAATTTTTGCATAGACATGGTCTCGCTACCTTGCCCAGGCTGGTCTCAGACTCCTGGCCTCGAGCAATCCTCCTGCCTTGGCCGCCCAAAGTGCTGGGATTACAGGTGTAAGTGCTCCGCTCCCCACTCCCCACCTCGCCCCATCCGACCCAGGTCATTTTCAGTGATTGATATTTAGGCCGGTTCAATTGAGAACAGTGAACTCACTCTGTTTTCACGGCTCTTACCCTTCCCTAGGGCAGGTGGGGGCTTAGGACAGGAAAGAGGGTGCTGTCTGTTTCTGTAGTGCCTTCCTCCTCACCCTCCCTCATGGTCTATCATCCTCTCTCCTTTCAGGTTGGGCCTCAGGGAAGGAGGGCAGGAGGAAATGAAGGCAGAGATCATTTCTATGTCACTGGATGATGTCTGTGTGGAGAGGGGTCTCTTTCCTCATTTTGACTTCCTTTGGTTCAACCTGTGGCTAGTGACCTCACCAATATGTGAGGTCCACCAAACAGGTCCTATGCCCTGCTGTTTCTCTAGAAAGATGCTCCCCTCAAATGCTAAAGATGCCTCCCCACTCCCACCAGAGTAAGACAGCTATGTCTCCAATTGGGCCCATTGATGCTTTGAGCCAGCACACACTCGGGCCTGGCTCCCAGCTGCTGGCCCCTTCTGCCACCTGGGGATTCCCTTGATCCCCGGGTCTCCCCACTGCAGGGTCCTTCACACTCAAGTCCTGGGAGCTGCTGAAGTCCTCTTCCCTGTGCTACTAAGACAGGGCAACTAAAATAATAGTACATTGGGGCTGTTCTTGTTTCTCTAAGTCTCGACCATCTGTAGGACGAAAAGAGCACCTGGGTTCCCAGTGCTTTCTCTTCCTGCTGGAGCCCCCACAGATGGTGTTCAAATGCCTTCTGGCCTTGCCATTCAATATCAGCAACAGCAGCAGGGGTGGGCAGCAGCAGACGTCACGAACCTTGGCAGGCTGGACTCTTCAATATTCTTTGCTTCTCAAGGACATCATTTACATGTGCCCTGGTGGCACCTGCTGATCCCTGGACTTCCCATTTTTATTAGTCTTTAGACCAAAATCAGATACTCCTGGAGTCCTCTCTTCCCTACCCTGCAATTCCCTACACAATTGGAGAGAGGATGGGAAAGTGACCACAATATGTAGGAAAGGCACTGTTATGATGTCCAATTCAAGCAGAGGAATGATCGGCCTCTACATGTGACCATCAAGCATCCTCCAGTTACTGAGAATGAGCCAGGGTATAGTCCTCCCATTCCAGGCCGGGTCAGGAGATCAGTCATTAGAGGCCTGGCCACTGGGGGTCAGACCTCGGCCCTGCACTTAAATTCAGCTCTGTTACCTACTAGTCCTGGGCATGCTATCTTAACCTCTTTCTGCCTGATGTGTAAAATAAAAACAATGATAATAATAATGCCTCCCCACCGAGGTTATTTTGATTAATTATATGTTACTAATCCATAGACAGATGTTAGCAGCACAATGCCTGGCACACATTAAGTGCTCAAAAAAGAAAACTGCTATGGTTGTCATTGCTATTATCACAGAACATGGAGTACAGTGTCTTTGCTTGGCTTCTGATATGGTTTGGCTGTGTCCCCACCCAAACCTCACTTTTTCTTTTCTTTTTTTTTTTTTTTTTTTTGAGATGGTGTCTTGCTCTGTCACCCAGGCTGGAGTGCAGTGGCACAATCTCAGCTCACTGCAACCTCTGCCTCCTGGGTTCAAGCATTTCTCCTGCCTCCGCTTCCCAAGTAGCTGGGACTACAGGCGTGCACCATCATGCCCAGCTAGTTTCTGTATTTTTTTTTAGTAGAGACAGGGTTTCATTATGTGTTGGCCAGGCTGGTCTCAAACTCCTGACCTCAGGTGATCTACCTGCCTCAGTCTCCCAAAGTGATGGGATTACAGGCATGAGCCACTGCACCTGGCCCCAGATCTCACCTTGCATTTTACCAGGTGGAGACAATTGAATCATGAGGGCAGTTGCCCCCATACTGTTCTTGTGGTAGTGAATAAGTCTCACCAGATCTGATGGTTGTATAAATGGGAGTTCCCCTGCACAAGCTTTCCTGCCTGCTGCCATGTAAGACGTGACTTTGCTCCTCATTTGCCTTCAGCTGTGATTGTGAGGCCTCCTCAGCCACGTGGAACTGTGAGTCAATTAAACCTCTTTCCTTTATGAATTGCCCAGTCTCAGATATGTCTTTATTAGCAGTAGGAGAACAGACTAATACAGCTTCTCTCTGCTTTATCACAAAGCTGACAGGCGAGGCACAGTGGCTCAGACCTGTACTCTGAATACTTTGGGAGGCCAAGGCAGGAGAGTTACCTGAGTCCAGGAATTCAAGACCAGACTGGGTAATACAGTGAGGCCCCATTTCTACAAAAATAAAAATAAAAATTAAAATTAAAAAAATACAAAAATTAGCCAGGTGTGCTAGTGCACACCTGTAGTCCCAGGTACTTGGGAGGCTGAGGCAGGAGGATTGTATGAACCATAGAGGTCAAGGCTGCAGTGAGCTATGATCACACCACTGTGCTCCAGCCTGGGTGACAGAGCAAGACCCTGTGATATGACTTGGCTCTGTGTCTCCGCCCAAATCTCTTATCAAATTATAATCCCCTTAATCCCCACGTGTTGATGGAGGGGCCTGGTGGGAGGTGACTGGATCATGGGGTGGTTTCCCCCATGCAGTTCTTGTGATAGTCTCATGTGATATGATGGTTTTCTAAGAGTCTGACAGTTCCTCCTTCACACACATACTCTCTCTCCTCCCGCCATGTGAGAAGGCCCAAGTTTGCTTCCCCTTCACCTTCTGCCATAATCATGAGTTTCCTGAGGCCTCCCCAGCCATGTGGAACTGTAAGTCAATTAAACCTCTTTCCTTTGCAAGTTACCCAGTCTCGGGTATTTCTTTACAGTAGTGTGAAAATGGAGTAATACACCCTGCCTCTTAAAAAAAAAAAACTTTATAAAAGCTGATAGACTTCCTTCTTCTCTGCAAGTAAGTAACCTGAAACATCTATCAATCTCATCAACAGTAAAGTGTGTTTATTAGAGAGAGAAAGAGAACATATAATAGATTTAAATGGAAATATTTGCATTGTTCAGAGAGGACAGGTAAAGACAGGCAAGGGGATGGGATGATGAGGAGAAGGAGGGAGAAGTGGAGGGGAGAGAAGGGAAGAAAAGACATTGATAGGGTCTGGCTGCATTTCTACCCAAATCTCATATTGAATTGAAGCTCCCATCATTCCCACGTGTTGTGGGAGGGACCATGCCTGGGGGAGATCATTGAATCATAGGGGTGGTTCCCCCATACTGCTCTCATGATAGTGAACAAGTCTCACAAGATCTGATGGTTTTATAACAGGTTTCCCTTTCATTTGGCTCCCATTCTCTCTTGTCTGCCGCCATGTAAGACATGCCTTTCACCTTCTGCCATGATTGTGAGGCCTCTCCAGCCATGTGGAACTGTAAGTCCATTAAACCTCTTTTTCTTTATAAATTACCCAGTCTTAGGTATGTCTTTGTCAGTGGTGTAAAAATGGACTAACACAGGCACTGATCAAAACTAATTTCTTTCTCTTTACCAGGGAGCATGATTCTTCAACATGAAAGTGAACTGGGGCCCAGTCAAGAACATCCAGATAACTGGGGCAACATCACGGATGCCTGGCAGAACCATGCTGGGTGCAGGAGCCCATGCCCACACTCACTGTCCTGGAGGAAAAACCCAGGAGAGCCTTGAAAGGCACGGGCTGGATTTGAGCATTAGACTGTTTCTTCAAAGACAAGGTGATGCTTCATTCATCTCTGTGTCCCCAGCCTGACAGTCTACTACCTGTCTGAATTTATGCATGAGCTGTAGCATACATCAAAACTGTTTATTCTGAAAACTGACCATTTTGACTAAAATAGTTGTTTATTTTAGCTGTGCAATTTATTTGAATACAAGTAGAAATCTAAGGGCTGACAGGGACCATTCATAGCATGTGAATTAAAGAATGGTAAATAGGGGATCCCCTGGCCCCCAAATCTTCCACAGCTACTTCTCTGGTCCATCATAATTCCCCCCCAAACTCTCCATCCAGGTTACTCCTTTAAGACAAGGATCCATGAGCACGTATTTCGAAAGGAAAAAGGAAGAATGACGGAGAACAGCGATAAGTCAAACATTCTATTGACCAACTGCATTCTCACAATGGTTCTATGAACGTGTACTGTCTCCATTTGACATATTAATAAACTGAGAGCACTGGAGTAACGTGCTCACTTTCACACAAGTACTTCGGCCAATTTACTTTTGAACTAAAGTCCACCTGCCACCTAAGCTTCTCTCTTCTCCTCCACCAGGGAAAGCCACCCATTAGATGCCTTAGTTAGATTATGGTTGAATGAGGATAGTGACTCCTTGGAAGACCATGAGAGTGACAGCCAAAGAAAAGAGCATTTCCATGGGTGCCAAGTCTGGCACATTCTATCACAGGATGCATCTCAGGAAGGTGGGTGTAAGTGAGAGGCTCTTAGCAGCTCTAGGGGTGAAGAGAGAACCTAAAACAGGCACAGAGATCACTGGGCATGAACACATGAACACTGTTCCAAATCATGCTTCCATTTTATTCATATTTAATTTAATTAATTAATTTATTTATTTTGAGACGGGGTCTTGCTCTGTCTCCAGGCTGGAGTGCAGTGGCGTGATCTCGGCTCACTGCAACCTCTGACTCCCTGGTTCAAGTGATTCTCCTATCTCAGCCTCCTGAGTAGCTGGGATTACAGGCATGTGCCACCACGCCCGGCTAATTTTGTATTTTTAGTAGAGACGGGGTTTCACCATGTTGGCCAGGATGGTCTCAATCTCCTGACCTCGTGATCTGCCCACCTTGGCCTCCCAAAGTGATGGGATTACAGGTGTGAGCCACCGTGCCCAGCCTATTTTATTTGAGATGGACTCTCACCACGTTGCCCAGGCTGGTCTTGAATTCCGGGGCTCAAGCGATCCTCCCACCTTGGCCTCCAAAGCGCTAGGATTACAGGCATGAGCCACTGGGCCTGGCCCAAGTTCATGCTTCCAGAAGGACAATCACAGCATGAATTTCTGCAGGTCAGTGCTTCTCAAAGTGAGACTTCCAGGCCAGCAGCATCAGCACCACCTGGTACTTGCTAGAAATGCAGATTCTCAGGCCTGCTCCTGACCTAGGGGATCAGAAACTGACCAATCTGTGTTGAACAAGTTCCCCAGGTCACTCCAATGCTCACTTAAGTTTGAGAACAGCTGGTTTAGATCCAAGTCCTCTTCTGATTGCATCAGGATGGACTGGAGTCTGCTGCTAAGGCCACTTCAGCAAGCTAACCTATCCAGGCTGATACGGGAACCCTGCCTCTCACCACCGCACAAATAGTGGATTAATTTACCGGGGTCTGCAGCTGCCTTAAATCTTCCTTGGAACAAGGCAGAGTACAAACACATAAATAATGGTGTGTGCTTCTCTGCCATGATGGACCTAGCTATAAATCATAAGCTGTAAAATGCAACTGGTGGAGAGAAGATGTCGTGCCAGCTTCTTACATTCCTGTCTCAGAAAAAATGAAGGCCGCTGGTACCACCACTCCCACCATGTCACCGCCAGCTACTCAATAGTGCCATGAAGAAACAGGGAGCATGAGCAGGAGACAGAACCCAGAGCACCAGAAGGGCAAAATGTTGTGTTTCTTTTCTTTTTGTTTTCTGAGATGGATTTTCGCTCCTGTTGCCCAGGCTGGAGTACAATGGCGCGACCTCGGCTCACTGCAACTTCCACCTCCCAGGTTCAAGCGATTCTCCTGCCTCAACCTCCCTAGTAGCTGGGATTACAGCCATGTGCCACTCTGCCTGGCTAATTTTATATTTTTAGTAGAGACGGGGTTTCTCCATGTTGGTCAGGCTGGTCTCGAACTCTCAACCTCAGGTGATCCGCCTGCCTTGGCCTCCCAAAGTGCTGGGATTACAGGCATGAGCCACCACACCCAGCCGTTTTTTCTTTTTTTAAAGAGACAGGGTCTGCTACCTAGGCTGGAGTGCAGTGGTGTGATCATAGCTCACTGCAGCCTCGAACTCCTGGGCTCAAGAGATCCTCCTGCCCCAGCCTCCCAAAGTACTGGGAGTACAGGCACATGCCACCTTGCCTGGCTAATTTGTTTATATTTTGTAGAGATGGGGTCTTGCTATATTGCCCAGGCTGGTCTCAAACTTCTGGCCTCAAGGGATTCTCCTGCCTCAACCTCCCAAAGTACTGTGAGTACAGGTGCATGCCACCTTGCCTGGCTAATTTGTTTATATTTTGTAGAGATGGCATCTGGCTATGTTGCCCAGGTCTCAAGGGACCCTTCTGTCTCAGCCTTCCAAAGTGCCCTTGCCCAGAGAACACCAACTAGTCTGGCCTCACTTGCTAGAGCTGTTCTCCACTGCCTGTGTGTGTCCCCACCATGCACAACAAATACTTAAGGGGGTCTCTGTAGGCTAAATGCCCCGATAGGAATAACTTGAGCATACCCTAAGAATGACCTTGTATGGCAGATGCACCTGAATCTATGTTCAGAGCCAGGGTGAAGAAAGAGACGAAAACAGGCAAAGAGATCAACAGGCCATGAATACTGTTCCAGATCATGCTTCTTTTTTTTTTTTTTTTTTTTTTTTTTGAGACGGAGTCTTGCCCTTACACTTGCCAGGCTGGAGTGTAATGGCATGATCTTGGCTCACTGCAACCTCTACCTCCCAGGTTCAAATGATTCTCCTGCCTCAGCCTCCTAGTAGCTGGGATTACAGGTGCCCACCACCATGCCCAGCTAAATTTTTTTGTATTTTTAGTAGAGATGGAGTTTCACCATGTTGGCCAGGCTGGTCTCGAACTCCTGATCTCGTGATCTGCCCGCCTCGGCCTCCTAAAGTGCTGGGATTGCAGTAGTAGAGATGGAGTCTCACCATGTTGCACAGGCTGGTCTTGGACTCCTAGTCTCAAGAGATCCTCCCGCCTTGGCCTCCCAAAGTGCTGGGATTACAGGGCGTGGCCAATGCAGAGATTCATTCCTTACCTATGATGAACATCTGAACCCCCAGCCATACAGGAGATTGAGGCCCTGAATTTGGGGTTAAATGAAGGTTGCCAGGTGGAGGTCATTGAGGGAAGGGTGTTAAGTGAAAATGCTGTATAAGCTGCATGATGTTTGCAGGCGGTTGCAGTTTTCCTGCCCAGCCCGCCGCCAGTGGACTCTCTCCCCTGCATGTAAGCCTCTAGTAAAATCCCATGTCTCGTTGGCTGGCGCTGGGTCTCTCCTTCAGGCTCTTGAGCCTGGGGCTCTCCCTTCTGAGGTTAGTAGGGGTTCAGCACAACAGTCTCACATCAAGCTAACACCTTCCACACTTGATCTCTTATCCAATCCTTACAACAATCCTGTGTGATAGCTTTCTTATCCTCTTTTTACAGATGAAGACACAGGTTCAGAACAGTTAAGTCACTTACCGTGGCGAACATCTGAGGCCAAAGCCTGTTGATCATTATCAATTTGTGTTTTGTCTGAATCTCCTGATCTTCTCTCAGGTTTCCAGGCCTAAATCTGTCCTCCCCTATAAGAGGAGGGTGTGATTGAGGCATTTTAAGATCATAGTCAGGTGTAGGTGTCCTGCTGACCCATCTGAAGGTTCTCAGAGTGTAGCCCTTAGAGCCACAGTATCTGTACTACTTGAGAACTTGATTAAGAGACAAACCTGGTTGGGTGCAGTGGCTCATGCCTGTAATCCCAGCACTTTGGGAGGTTGAGGCAGGTGGATCACTTGAGGCCAGGAGCTCAAGACCAGCCTGATCAACATAGTGAAACCCTGTCTCTACTAAAAATACAAAAATTTGAGAGGTGTGGTGGTGCTTGCCTGTAGTCCCAGGTACTTGGGAGGCTGAGGCAGGAGAATCGCTTGAACCCGGAAGGCAGAGATTGCAGTGAGCCAAGGTCTTACCACTGCACCCTGGCCTGGGCAACAAAGCAAGACTGTCTCAAAAAAAAAAAAAAAAGAAGGAAACCCGGCCAGGCACAGTGGCTCATGCCTGTAATCCCAGCACTTTGGGAGGTTGAGGCAGGTGGATCACTTGAGGCCAGGAATTCGAGACCAGCCTGGCCAACATAGTGAAACCCCGTCTCTACTAAAAATGCAAAAAAATTAGCGGGGTGTAATGTTGCTCGCCTGTAGTCCCAAGCTACTCACAGGCTGAGGCACGAGAATTCCTTGAACCCAGGAGGCAGAGGTTGCAGTGAGCCAAGATCCTGCCACCACCGCACTCCAGCTTGGGCAATACAGTGAAACTCTGTCTCCAAAAAAAAAAAAAAAAAAGAAGGGCAAGTCCTGCCCAGCGGGAATATCCGGGGGTGGACCTGGGATTGTGTTAGAAGCCCTCCAGACAATCCTGATGCCATTCCCATTTAAGAAACTCCACTTTGGGTTGTGTTTCTAATGAGCAATGTGCTCATTACAGCACATTCTGCTCACTGTGCGGAAGGGGATTTTTGTCCAGGAAGTTCCTTGACAATTTCCCACAGTGAAGACTGGAAGGACTACGCTGCACTCCAGGCCGACGGGATGCTGGGTCTTGCTCTCTGCTATGAGCCCTCATTAGCGTGCCTGCCCAGACATCCCACCATCTGCACCAAGTCTATCCCTGGGCTCCTCCTCATCTCATTGGTTCTTGGATGCATTGTCTAAGGCTTGCCTCTTACCTTGGCTGTTTTGTTTTGGTTTGTTTTTTTGTAAGAGATAGGCTCTTGCTCTGTTGCCCAGGCTGGAATGTAGTGACAAAATCATAGCTCACTGCAGCTTGGAACTTCTGGGCTCAAGCGATCCTTCCGCCTTGGTCTCCCGACTAGCTGGGACTACCATCATGCACCACCACGCCCAGTGAATTTTTAAATTTGTTGTAGAGACAGGGTCTCACGCTATGTTGCCTAGGCTGGTCTTGAACTCCTGGCCTCAAGTGATCCTCCTGCCTCAGCCTCCTGAATCACTGAAATTATAGGTGTGAGCTACCATGCCCAGCTCCAAAACTGCGATCTTGATGGCTGGCCATCTATATGTGGGGCAATTTCACAACTAGGTCAGTACTTGGACCAGGATGTCATATGGTTCTGGCTTCTCTCACTTCCTGACCCTGTTATCACTACTATTAGGTTGGTGCAAACGTAATTGTGGGTTTTGCTATTATTTTTAATACTACTACTACAATTCTACAATATTCCGCTTCCCGTCTCAGCCTCCTAAGTAGCTGAGACTACAGGTATGCACTACCACACCCAGCTAATTTTTATTTTTAATTCTTTTGTAGAGATGGGGTCTCACTATGTTGCCCATACTGGTCTCAAACTCCTAGGTTCATGCAATCTTCCCGCCACGGCCTCCCAAAGTGCCGGGATTATAGGCGTGATCCGATGCATCCAGGCTTGGCTTGACTCTTCTTGGTGTTTAACTCTCAACTATCCCCGGACCCTGGATGGACTTTTTGGTGCCTGTCTCCAAACTTCTGACTCATCTGCTCTTGTTTCCAGCTTCCAGTTGCTCCTGGTCTTCTCCATTCTATATCAATTAAGCTGAGGAAGGATTAAGAACAAACCCATGTTTTTCCTCCTCCAGCCAACTTAGCAAAACCCTGGGAAATACCAAAGGAGGAGGAACATCACTACCCTCATGGAGACACTCGTCATAGGCCCCGTCCCTGGCAGGAAGCTCTGAAATGGAGATTTGGGTACAGGGAGTGAGGGAGGCAGACTGATCAGAGGAGACACTGAAAATGATGCAATTCTAACAGATGCCTCAGCCAGTTCCTCGGGGAGCTGTGACGCACAGTTGCCCTGCAGAGATGTCCTGAATCACGCAGGGGAGCTGGAGCTTCGTGTCCCACACTGAAAAATCAAGGGAGGAGGGACATAACTGGGAAGAGCATCATCCCCGGCAGGGCAGCACCCTGCAGTCATCTCAACACTTAGGGAGGAACTTGGCTGTGAGCTGTCAACAGGCAACAATCCACCAGCAGGAGCAAGAAGTGCCCCCCTCCGCCCTTTTTTTTTTTAGACAGGGTCTTATCCTGTTGCCCAGGCTGAAGTGCAATGGCACCGTTACAGCTCACTGCAGCCTCAACCTCCTGGACTTTGGGAATCCTCCCACCGCAGCCTCCCGAGTAGGTGGACTTACAGGCACATATCACCATGCTTGGCTTTTTTTTTTTTAAATTGACTTATTGTAGAGATGGGATCTCACTATGTTGCCCAGGCTGGTCTTGAACTGCTGGGCTCAAGCTATCCGCCTGCCTTTTGATTGTAGGTGTGAACCATCGTGCCTGGCCTGAGTACCTTGGTTCTGAAGAGAGAGGCTCTTCGGGATGTGTCACAGTGCCCCTACACCACTGTGGAGCACCAAGAGCTGTCTGCTATTGTGAGAAGCAATGAACTATGGTTCACATGGGAAAGTCTCAACAACCCAGGAAGTCATGAAAATCTGTCACTGCAAATGAAGTCAAGACCAGGGAGGAAATATATTATTTATTATTATTATTATTTTCAGACAGGCTCTTGCTCTGTCGCTCAGGCTGGGAGCACAGTGGCGCGATCTCAGCTCACTGCAAACTCCACCTCCCAGGTTCAAGTGATTCTCCTGCCTCAGCCTCCCGAGTAGCTGAGATTACAGGCATGTGCCACCACACCTGGCAAATTTTTGTATTTTTAGTAGAAATGGGATTTTGCCATGTTGCCCAGGTTGGTCTCAAACTCCTGACCTCAAGTAATCCACCCTGCCCCAGTCTCCCAAAGTGCTGGGATTACAGGCATGAGCCACTGTGCCTGGCCGAGGAAATATATTAAATGCCCATTAAGTCCAGTAGCTCTATTGAAATTGGTAGCTGGAGCTTTATTTGTTTGAATAACATAAAATCTGGGTCAGTAAAACACCATTTTGCTCCAATCAGAGAAACGTGACAATTAGATTATGAATTCCTTAAGAAAAGGGCACTGCCTCCTTGTATCTGACTACATAGCTTACACAATTTCTGGTTGACAAAGAAAATATTCATCCAGTCTTTTCAGACCAGAGGATGGATTACAACCGAATTTTTTAAATGTCAGAACCCACAGGAGGTCTGAGGGTGCTACAATGATGGCGAATGACAAGGCCATAAACCATGTCTTAGCTGTCTTGCTCCTTAACTGTAGAGTAAGAGGTATTTCTGGAGCAGAAAATTGGAATAGATACAGTGGATATCCTCAAAACCATCTGCACTAAGCTGTGGGAGTGTCTGAGTGAAAGGTGGCCGGGTGATCTCTCAGTGATGGCACCACAGGTCAAGGACCGGCCATGAGACACTTTCTGAAGAATGAACTCTGAGCCAGGATGGGCAGTCAGAAGCTAGGACTGGCACTCCTGGGATCGAACTGAAAACACAGGCCAAGTAAGACCTAAGACTAGAAGAGCAAAAATGCCTGACAATGCCAAGTGCAGCGACTCACACCTGTAATCCCAGCACTTTGGGACGCCAAGGCGGGAAGATTGCTTGAGCCCAAGAGTTCAAGACCAGCCTGGGCAACACAGCAAAACCCCATCTCTGCAAAAATTAGCTGGGCATGGCGTTGCATGCCTGTAGTTCCAGCTATTTGGGAGGCTGAGGCAGGAGGATCGCTTGAGCCCAGGAGCTTGAGGCTGCAGTGAGCTATGATGGTGCCACTGCACTCCAGCCTGAGCTACACAGCAAGACCCTGTCTTAAAAAAAAAAAAATCCTGGCTAGGCATGGTGGCTCACACCTGTAATCCCCGCACTTTGGGAAGCTGAAGTGGGTGGATCACCTGAGGTCAAGAGTTCAAGACCAGCTTGACCAACATGGTGAAACCTCGCCTCTACTAAAAAAAAAAAAAAAAAAAAAAGCCAGGTGTAGTGGCGCATGCCTGTAATCCCAGCTACTTGGGAGGTTGAGGTAGGAGAACTGCTTGAACCCAGGAGGCGGAGGTTGCCGTGAGCCGAGATTGTGCCATTGCACTACAGCCTGGGCAACAAGAGTGAGACTCTGTCAAGAAAAAAAAAAAAAAAATCCTGATGCTGGGTTCCCAGTCTATCAGTCTGGGTTCAACCTGAGAAATAAAACCAATAGGAAACCTATATATGCAGTCATGCACCACATAATGAAGTTTGGGTTAATGACAGATTGCATGTAGGACAGCGGGCCCATAGGATTATAACGTAGCTGAAGAATGCCTATCACCTGATGACATTGTAGCTGTCATCATAGCACAATGCATTACTCACATGTTTGTGGCAATGCTGGTGATGCTACTCACCAGCCAGTCATAAAAGTATCACACATACAATTATGTCCAATACATACTAGTTTTTTTTGAGGCAGAGTCTCACTCTGTCACTCAGACTGGAGTGCAGTGGTGTGATCTCATCTCACTGCAGCCTCCGCCTCCTGGGTTCAAGCCATTCTCCTGCCTCAGCCACCCGAGTAGCCGGGATTACAGGTGCATGCCACCACACCTAGCTAATTTTTGTATTTTTAGTACAGACGGGGTTTTGCCATGTTACCCAGGCTGGTCTCGAACTCCTGACCTCAAGTGATCCGCCCGCCTCAGTCTCCCAAAGTGTTGGGATTATAGACATGAGCCACCGCACCTGGCCCAGTACGTAATACTTGACAATCATAGTAAAAGATCTAATGGTTTCTGTATTTACTACACTATACTTTTATCATTATTTTAGAGTGTGTTCCTTCTATTTATATAAAAAGTAACTGTAAAACAGCCTCAGGCAAGTCCTTCAGGAGGGATTCCAGAAAAATACATTGTTATCATAGAAGATGACAGCTCCATGCACGTTTTTGCCCCTGAAGACCTACCAGTGGGACAAAACAATAAGGTGGAAGACCGTGATATTGACGTTCCTGACCCTGTGTAGGCCTAGGCTAATGTGTGTGCTTGTGTCTTCGTTTTTAAGGAGTAAAGAGAAAAAAAAAATTAGTTGGAAAAAGGTTATAGATTAAAGCTATAAAGAAAGAAAATATTTTTGTACAGCTGTACAATGTGTTTTAAGCTAAGTGATTATTGTCAGAGTGTCAAAAAGTTTACAAAAAATTAGAACCTTTATACAATTACAAAGTTACAGTAAGCTAAGGTTAATTTATTACTGAAGAAGGGATTTTAAAACGAATAAATCAGTATAAGAATTGCTTGAACTCAGGAGGTGGAGGTTGCAGCGAGCCGAGATAATGCCATGGCACTCTAGCCTGGGTGACAGAACGAGACAATGTCTCAAAAAAAATAGTGTAGCCTAACCGTACAATGTTTACAAAGTCTACCTCCAGTAGTGTGCAGTAATGTTCTAGGCCTTCACATTTTCTTTCTTTCTTTTCTATTTTTGGAAGGAGTCTCACTCTGTCGCCCAGGCTGGAGTGCAGTGGTGTGATCTCGGCTCACTGCAACCTCCACCCCCCGGGTTCAAGCAATTCTCCTGCCTCAGCCTCCAGAGTAGCTGGGATTACAGGCACCTGCCACCACACCAGGCTGAGTTTTTATTTTTAGTAGAGACAGAGTTTGGCCATGTTGCCCAGGCTGGTCTTGAATTCCTGACCTCAGATGATCCGCCTGCCTTGGCCTCCCAAAGTGCTGAGATTACAGGCATGAACCACTCATTTTCTCACCACTCACTCACTGACTCACCCAGAGCAACTTTCAGTGCTGTGAGCTCCATTCATGGTAAGTGCCTTAGACAGGTATACGATTATTTTGTCTTTTATACCAAGGGTACCCAATCCCCCAAGCCTTGGACCAGTACTGATCTGTGACCTGTTAGGAACCAGGCTGCACAGCAGGAGGTGAGCGGCCTGCAGGCGAGCAAAGCTTCATCTGTATTTACAGCCACTCCCCATCACTCGCCTTACCCACCAAACTCTGCCTCCTGTCAGATCAGCGGTGACATTAGATTCTCACAGGAGCAGGAACACTCTTCTGAACTGCACATGCGCAGGATCTAGGTTGCATGCTCCTTCTGATAATCGAAGTAATGCCTCATGATCTAAGGTGGAACAGTTTCATCCTGACACCTCCCCGCCCTTCCCTGTAGCCCTAGAAAAACCGACTTCCACAAAACCGGCCCCAGTGCCAAAAAGACTGGGGGCTGCTGCTTTACACCGTGTTTTCACTGTATCCTGTCTATGTTTAGGTATGCTTAGGTCCACAAATACTTAGCGCTGTGTTACAATTGCCTACAGTATTCAGTACAGTAATGTGCACTACAGGTTCTTGTTCTAGGAGCAATAGGCTTTACCGTACAGGCTAGGAGTGTAATAGGCTAGGCCACTTAGGGTTGTATAAGTGCACTCTATAATGTTTGCTCAATGATGAAATTGCCTAATGATGCATTTCTTTGAATGTATCCCTGTCGGCAGGTGCAGTGGCTCACGCCTGTAATCCCAGTACTTTGGGAGGCCGAGGCAGGCAGATCACTTAAAGTAAGGCATTCAAGGCCAGCCTGGCCAACATGGTAAAACCCTGTGTCTACTAAAAATACAAAAATTCACCTGGCGTGGTGGCGGGCGCCTGTAATCCCAGCTACTCTGGAGGCTGAGGCAGGAGAATCGCTTGAACTCGGGAGGCGGAGGTTGCAGTGAGCCAAGATCACACCACTGCACTTCAGACTGGGTGACAGAGCGAGACTCCGTCTCAAAAAAAAAAAAAAAAAAATGTATCCTTGTCATTATGCAACGCGTGACCATACACACACACACACACATACATACACACACACACATACATATACATATATGTATACCTATACATCAATGCACATATACATCACTTTTATGACTTTTTGCAAGGATTTGACCTCATGCAACTGTGGGAGCTGGTTAAGCAGTCTCTAGAACTGACTTTGTCTTTCCTTCTTTCCTTTCCTTCTGATGCTGGCACCTGCAGTCCACAGGGCAGACAGCCAGCAAGGGGAGATGACGGCTATAACCTAAGGAAGCAAGAACAAGCTGAAACCCACAAACTTGAGCTGGAGCCCAGGAGTATGAATGAAACTTGTCGAAGTGCCTTATTGCCTCTGACCTTGGGTTTCATGTCAGGCAGAAGCCAGGGCCCTTCACAGTGGAGCCAACAGCCACACAAAGTCCAGGTGTGGGAGAACCTGGAGGGGCTCCAGGGGCAGGTGGAGTTGCGGCAGGCCCAGCCAACAAGTGGAGGCAGCAAATGAGCAGTAATGTGGGTGAGCTACAAAGCGGCTGCTGTTTCCCCTGCACCTTCCACATCTCCCATAGGTATCCCTCTTGCAGTCCACTCTAGTGGAAAACACACAAGGAAGGGAATTCTGGGAAGTGTAGTTTAGCCAGGCCCAGCACACATAAGGCCAGGCCACCCACTGCACGCAGCCTTTTTCTTTTTTTTGAGACAGTGTCTTGCTGTGTCGCCCAGGCTGGAGTGCAGTGGTGCGATCTCTGCTCACTGCAGCTCCGCCTCCTGGGTTCAAGCGATTCTCCTGCCTCAGCCTCCCCAGTAGTTGGGATTACACACATGCACCACTACCCCTGGCTAATTTTTGTATTTTTTTGAGTAGAGATGAGGTTTCACCATGTTGGCCAGGCTGGTCTCGAACTCCTGACCTCAAATGATCTGCCTGCCTCAGCCTCCCAAAGTATTGGGATTACAGGCGTGAGCCACTGTGCCCGGCCCACACCCAGCTTTCATCTAAGGTCAGTCTTTCCAGAGGACTTGTCAAGTGGCCTTTTGTAAGGGATTCCAAGCTGCCTCCTGGGGAAAATGCACCAGTTTGGTGCAAAGCCAGGGACCAGACTTAGAGAAGAGAGGTGCCAGCCAGTGCAGGATGTGGTCTGTGTCTTATTATGGTCACAGGCTGGTGGCAGAGGTTCCCTCCCTCTGTAGCTCTGTGTTGACTGGGCTGTCATGAAAGGGCTCATTCAAGAAAATCTCTAGTAGGTTTGAAAGTACAAGGCCTCAGTGGGGTTGGCACCAGCCACTTTGGCAATGATGAGAGACAACGTTCTTGACTTCAGAAATCAGTGGCTTTAGCGGGGCACGGTGGCTCATGCCTGTAATCCCAGTGCTTTGGGAGGCCCAGGTGGGTGGATCACTTAAGGCTAGGAGTTCGAGACCAGCCCGGCCAACATGTTGAAACCCCGTCTCTACTAAAAATATAAAAATTCGCTGGGTGTGGTGGTACACGCCTGTAATCCCAGCTACTCGGGAGGCTGAGGCAGGTGAATTGCTTGAACCCGGGAGGTAGAGGTTGCAGTGAGCCAAGATCATGCCATTGCACTCCAGCCTGGGTGACATGAGCGACAGAGCTCAGTGGTGTCTCTGGTCAGTAATGTGTCACCAAGGCACCACACACTGCACTGGCTGTTTGAGGCATTGCAGGGGATGCCACGTATGAGTAGGAGAGGAAAATGGAGAGCATGAAGCTGGTGGACAAGAGGACTGACTGCAGAGACCCTGCCCAGGAGAGGCAGGGCCAGGACTGTGTAAGAGTCTGCAGAGGGCATTAGCCAGGTGTGGTGGGGCACACCTATAATCACAGTTACTCGGGAGGCTGAGACAGGAGAATCCCTTGAACCCAGGAGGCAGAAGTTGAAGTGAGCTGAGATCGCACCACTGCACTCCAGCCTAAGTGACAGAGAGTGACTCTGTCTCAATAAAAAAAGACTCAAAAAAAAAAAAAAAAAAAAAAGAGGGGGTCTCCAAGAGCCATGGACCTGTGACTGTTACTATGGACCTCATTTTAATCTCAGCCCAACTGGTGTTAGCGTGGCCTTGAAAACAAGCATCAGATATTGGGAGTCCATCAGATGTCAAAATCATATTCTCAAAGGATAGAGCTGCTTTGTTGAGATGGGTTTTACTCTAGAGGCTGAGCAAAACCTTTTGCACGTATTTCAAAGACGTAAGACGTTGTCTCTGGCCATGATCACAGAAGACGACGTGCCACCATTTCACAGAAATAGCTCCACTGTGGTGTTTGCTTTAGAAGATTTCCTAGAAAAACAGCTGGAGTGGCCCCAAAGTGGACTCATTGCCTATCAGCTCCATCTTTGATTCAGACACCATCAGCTGGTCTTCAAGACCCAGTCCGTTCAAATGCAATTTTCTTATGTCTGAGGAGGAAGGAGCTTGATGCCATCTTTGCAAACATAATGTTAGACTTTACAACCTCTGGGCATTTCTACAGAGGTTTAAACATCTTTCTATATGCAAATGAATGAGTTCCAGCACAAGAAAAAAAAAAGTCATTCTCTAAGACTGAATTAGAGAAACTTCGTTCTAACTGACCAGTTGAAAATAAAAGGTCTGTGCTGTTTATCGCCCACAAATTATCTTGCCTGAATCAATTAACTACCAGAGTGTCATTTGAACCACGCTGAGCTGTAATCAAGGAAGCTGTCTCCACCTGTCACGGCCTCTTTTCTGCAGCTTCTTCCAGGAATACGTTAAGGCAGAGCCGACCTGAAACCATATGTGCTGAGCACCAGCGCAAAACTGAGTGGGGAAAAAAATAACATTTTGCCTTTTCTTTACTTGCCACATTTTTTTTTTAATTCAGGTACAGAGACGGAGTCAATCATGCATAGAGTCATCACGAACTGAGCAAAGCCCTTTTTATAAAGCTACTGATTCTGAATCCACTGTAAAAGACAATTTCTGGTCTATTTAAAGGTTATGGTTGCTAGCGAGTTCTTCCAAAACCCACCTAATCAGGGCAGGCAATGGCGAGGAGGTGGGAGCAGTGAAGGTTTGTCTGATGGTGACAGTCAGTATTTCACAAAACTGCGAAGTGCCAAGTGATTTGGTCTCTGAGATATTTCCACAGTAACATTTCTCCTGCTGTATCAGGCAGCGATTTTACTTATGGTCTCCAGAACCAAATGGAGCTAGCTTTGGAGAAAAGGGATTTATCAAAAGAGGGTTCCTAAATCCAGCTGCCACTTTGTCCACACAGGAAATGAGATGCTGCCATTCAGACTGGTACAATTTTTGCCTTTCAAAGTTAAATGTCTCTCCTTGTCATCGGGATGGGTTTTGCATGATACATTTTCATCCTCCTCCTACCCCTATCTTCACAGACAAAGCTACCCTTCCTGTGGGTCTGACTGGAGAAGCCTGGCTCCCAGGACACGGTCTAGCTACAAGGGAGGTAGTGACGCTGGTTTCTACTTAGATCTTGGAAAGGCAGGACTCAGGCTGGGTGCAGTGGCTCACCCCTGATACCCCAGCACTTTGGGAGGCTGAGGTGGGAGGATCGCTTGAGCCCAGGAGTTTGTGACCAGCTTGGGCAACATAGGGAGACCCCATCGCTATAGAAAAATTTAAAAATTAGCCAGGCATGGTGGGGCACGCCTGTGGTTCCAGCTACTTGGGAGGCTGAGCGGGGAGGCTTGCTTGAGCCTGCGAGTTCCAGGCTGCAGTGAGCCATGATCGTGCCACACTCCACTCTAGCTTGGGTAACAGAGTGAGACACTGTCTTAGAACAAAAAACCCAAAACAAACAAACAAACAAAGGTGGGGCTCAGAGGGTGGAAACTCCAAACATAAGGAGAGTGACCACAGGATCACAGATGTGCCATAGCCACCAGGAACGATAAATGTTCCCACAGCCAGCGTGCCTTTATTTTTCTCCCCAAGCTACAATCACGCTGGTTCCAGTTCCCACCATCTATGTTTAGAAGAGACGTAAACATAAGCTACGGATTTATTTAAAACTCCAGTGTCCAGAATATATATCGGAGATGGGATAATTTTAGCCCTAAATCCTACACCCTCTAAATGTTCACAGCCATGTACAGGGTAGACACAGCAAATGCCTTAGTAAATTGTATCAATAAGATTCTTAACAAAGAAAGAACTCTTTTTATTGTATCCTGTTTAATGTGCTTTTATGGTCAGAAATTAAACCAGTTCATGTCGGCAAGATTTGCAGAAATGGCGTTGGAAACCCCGTAGGTTTTTCTAACAAGGTCTGAATAGACATTTGGAAGGGTGGGCTTAGGCACTGGAGGCAGCCAGGATTCCCGGTACTATTAGTGACCAGTCCTACATCTGTTAATTTTTTTATTCCTCAACACAAAATAAAAACACACTAGTTATTTTCAACCTTTTTTTGTTTCTTTAGATACAGGATCTTTCCCTGTTGCCCAGGCCAGAGTGCAGTGATGCGATCATAGCTCACGGCAGCCTCGAATGCCTGGGCTCCCGCGATCCTCCTGAGTAGCTGAGACTGTAGGTGCCAGTCACTATGCCTGGGTCTAGGCAGCAGCAGTACTGCCCTCCATGATATTTGCTCATTGAAAACCACACATCTTTCCATTTCATTGTCCTCTGTGCAGTTTGCGTCTCCTCAGCTGCTGAAGACAGCCAGCTGGAGGGGTAGGGTAACCTCGAAACTATCAGTGACACCTTGGTCTTCCACTGCTAACATCTTATGCCTTTGCACTCTCACAGCTAATGGTGAAAACAGCAACCTCCATGGCACAATCATGGCTCACTGCCTTGAACTCCTGGATGTTCTGAGGAGTTCCCACTCATAATCCCATTATTCTCTTCCACTGGGCAGGGAAGCCTGTCAGTCAAGATAATCATTGGTTCCCACTCAACACAACCCACCAAGTTAAAAGAACCAGCCAAGTACATAAAAGGGAATGATGATGGTGATTGATGATAATGATGATGATAATAATTAATTATTATTAGTAGTAGTATCACTAAAACTTACATAGTAATGCTTATTATGAATAGTTACTTTATATATTTCTGTCAGCAGAAATACTCATCCCTGCACCAACACCCATTGCAGAGGAGAGAGACGCCTGTGATGTGGTAACGCCACAAGATCCACCCTCCACATCCTCCACCACCTCTCTGGTCCCCGGGCTCCTGGTGCCTCTCCCTACCCTGTGGGATCTGAAGGATGTCCTTTGAAAATCACAGAACCTCACACTCACTAAGGTCCCTTGCAGGACTCTGATTCTGTGAGTCTGGAACTCTCACCCTAAAGCTGAGTTTTCTGGCCTCAGCATTAGTGACATTTGGGGCCAGATAATTCTTTGTTATAAGAAACTGTCCTGTGCATTGTAAGATCTTTAGTGGCAGTCCTGCTCTCTACCAAGTAGACATCAATAGCACTTCCCACTGCGATGACCAAAAATGTCTCCAGACTTGCCACATACCCCCTGGATGACAAAATCCACCTACCCCTTGAAAACCACTGGCCTAGATTAACTTAAAATGCTGCTGAATGCCACACTCCATTCCTTCAACAATTCATCAACCTACAGTTTATCTTCACTTCACTCTTTTTTTTTTTAACAAAATATTTTCACTTGGCAACACCATCTTTGCTTCCCCTGTTCAGGGGATTTGTGAGTAGGTATTTTTTCACCCTCATCACACCCTCCGGGATATTTGTTCACTGAAAACCACACATCTTTCCATTCAATTGTCCTTTATGCCATTTGCATCTCCACAGCAGCTCAAGATATCCAGCTGGAAGGCAGGGTAACCCCAAGCCTGTCACCGACACCTTGGTCTTCCACTGCTAACATCTGATGTCTTTGCACTCTCACAGCTAACAGTGAATACACCAACCTCTGTGGCATAATCATGGCTCACTGCAGCCTTGAACTGCTGGGTGTTCCCAAGGAGTTCCCACTCATAATCCCGTTATTCTCTTCCACTGGGCCTGGAAGCCTGTCAGTCAGGAGAATCATTGGTTCCCCCTCAAAACAACCCACCAAGTGAAAAGAACAAGCCAAGAAAATAAAAGAGAATAATGATGGTGGTTGATGATGATGATGATAATTAATTATTATAATTAGTAGGAGGAGTAGTAGTATCACTAAAATTTATATAGTAATGCTTACTTTCTATGAATTACTTTATATATATTCCAAGCACTTTGTAGACTAAAATTGTCAGGAAAAACTGTCCAAACTTAGGAATGGGTAGGAAATTCCTGGGTGTCTTTTTTTTTTTTTTTTTTTTTTTTTTTTTGAGATGGAGTCTCGCTCTGTCGCCCAGGCTGGAGTGCAGTGGCGCGATCTCAGCTCACTGCAAGCTCTGCCTCCGTAGTTCACACCATTCTCCTGCCTCAGCATCCTGAGTAGCTGGAACTACAGGCACCTGCCACCATGCCCGGCTAATTTTTTTGTATTTTTAGTAAGAGACGGGGTTTCACCATGTTAGCCAGGATGGTCTCGATCTCCTGACCTTGTGATCTGCCCGCCTCAGCCTCCCAAAGTGCTGGGATTACAGGTGTAAGCCACCATGCCCGGCCCCTGGGTGTCTTTTAAGTGAGATGCTGGGTATCGACTAGCTGACTCACTGGGAATACTTGTGTCTATAGAGTATGCGCCTTTGATTAACTTTCTGTGGAGAAGGCTCTTTGCAACTTTGTAGCCAATTTCCTGTGGCTACTGTAACAAATGACTACAAACTAGGTGGCTTAAAGCAGGGGACCCTAACCCCAGGGCCGCAGACAGGTATTGGTCTGCAGCCTGTTAGGAACCTGGTCGCATAGCAGGAGGTGAGTGGTGGGCGAGCCAGCGAAGCTTCATCTGCATTTACAGCTGCTCCCCACCACTCCCATTACTGATTGAGCTCCACCTGCTGTCAGATCAGCAGTGGCATTAGATTCTCATAGAAGCATAAACCCTATTTTGAACTGCACATGGGAGGGATCTAGGTTGCACACTCCTTATGAGAATCTAATGCCTGATGATCTGTCACTGTCTCCCATCACCCCCAGATGGGACTGTCTAGTTGCAGGAAAACAAGCTCAGGGCTCCCCCTGATTCTACATTATGGTGAGTTGTATAATTATTTCATTATATATTACAATGTAATAATAATAAAAACAAAGTGTACAATCAATGAAACGTGCTTGAATCATTGGCTACTCTGAAATCATCCTCACCCTTGGTCCCTGGAAAAACTGTCTTCCAAGAAGCCAGTCCCTGGTGCCAACATGGTTGGGGACCACTGGCTTAAAGCAACAGAAATTGATTCTCTCACATTCTGGAGGCAAGAAGTCTGAAATCAGTTTCACTGGGGAACAAAATCCAGGTGTCAGCAGGATCATGTTCCCTCTGAATGCTCCAGGGGAGAAGCCATTCATCTGGTGGTTGCCGGCATTCCTTGGCTTATGGCTGCATCCCTTCAATCTCCGCCTCTGTGGTCACACCACCTTCTAATCTCCTGTCTGGGTCAAATCTTCCTCTGCCTCTCTCTTTCTAGGGCCACCTGGAAAATCCAGTATAATCTCCCCATCTGTAGACTGTTGTGGAGTGAATGAATCACAACTGTAAAGTCATATTTTTGCCATATGAAGTAACATTCACAGGTTCTAGGATTGGAATGCGGTTATCTTGGGTGGAAGGCATTTTTCAGCCCATCACTGTAAGGATAGCTGCAAAGTTGTAGGAAACTAACAGCACCGCAAATGACTCTGGTAATGATTTTTTTCTGGTGGAGAATATACATCTCTGTAAGTTAAATTTTCATTTGAACTGGACTTAACACCTTATTGATTCTCCCATGAATTAATAAGTAGAATAAAATATGTTCCTCGTTTTCATTTTATATTGAGACATAATTTTACCTTTCTGGATGTTAGACTTTACTGATAGTAATTCATTCATGCTCACAACAAGCCTGTGACATAATGTCAGGGGTGTCCAAACCAGAGCAACTCCATCTTGAATAGGGGCTGGGTAAAATAAGGCTGAGACCTATTGGGCTGCATTGCCAGGAAGTGAGGCATTCTTAGTCACAGAATGAGATAGGAGGTCGGTACAAGATAGAGGTCAAAAAAATTTTGCTGATAAAACAGTCTGCAGTAAAGAAGGCGGCCCAAATCCATGAAAACCAAGATGGAAGCAAAAGTGACCTCCGGTCATCCTCACAGCTCATTATACGCTAAATATAATGCATTAGCATGCTAAAGACACGCCCACCAGCACCATGACAGTTTACGAACGCCATGGCAACATCCAGAAGTTACCCTATATGGTCTAAAGAGAGGAGAAACCCTCAGTTCCAGGTATTGCCCACCCCTTTCCTGGAAAACTCATAAGCAATCCACCCCTTGTTTAGCATATAATCAAGAAATAACTGTAAGTATCCTTAGTCCAGCAGCCCAAGCTGCTACTCTGCCTACGGAGTAGCCATTCTTTATTCCTTTACTTTCTGAATTAACTTGCTTTCGCTTTACTCCTTGGACTTGCACTGAATTCTTTCTTGTGTGAGATCCAAGAACCCCTCTCTCGGGATCTGGATAGGGAACTTTTTCTGGTAACAATAAGCACTAATAATGGTCCCCATTTTACAGGTTATAAAACTGAGTCCCTGACAGGTTAGGAGACTTGTCCAAGGTGGAAGGCAAAAATAAAAGCCTAAGCCACCCCACAGACTGAATGAAACCCCTCTGGGCCAAAAGGACCCCAAAGAAACCTGAAACATTGGATTCCTGGCCATGACGGGAAGAAACGATGGACAAGCCTCATTATGCCCCACCCCTTTTGGAGTTTAGGCACAACTGACCAGCATTAACATTAAAATAGAGATCATAAGACTGAGAAAACAGACTAACTGTGGCAGTAAGATACCAAATTGCAACCTGACTCTGGTATAGTGTCACATGCCAGACCCTGAAGGAAATCCAAATGTTTTACCCCAAAATATATTGCTTTGACCTATTTTGAAATGGCTCTGCAAAGCTGTCTTTTCTGAAGAAAATGTGTATCTGCAGAGAATCTCTATTAAACCAACCAGGCCTTTACAGGGTCTAGAAGGGATTAGCTAAGAGTCTGACACTAAATTAAGGTCTGAAAAGAGATATTTAACATCTATTCTCTCTGAAGCCTGCCACCTGGAGGCTTCATCTACATAACAAGAACTTTGGTCTCCACAGCTCCCCTTTTCTTAACTCAAGCATTTCTTTCTACTGACTTCAAGTCTTTAGATAAAGCTTAACTCTTTTAACCAACTGACAATCAGAAAATCTTTGAATTCACCAACGGCCTCATACCAGCCCCAACTCCCTCGCACTTCAAGATATCCTGCCTCTTTATGCTGAGCCAATGTATACTTTCCATGTACTGATTCATGATTTTACCTACAATTCTTGTCTAATAAAATGTATAAAACCAACCTGTAACCTGACCACCTTGGGTACACTTTCTTGGGACCTCTCGTTCCCTAGGCCACGGTCACTCATATTGGCTCAGAAGAAACCTCTTTTAAGACTTCACAGTTTGGGCTTTGTGGAGTTGGTTTTTGTTTTTGTTTTGGTCAACAAAGGTCACAAGGTCCTACATTTAAGAAGGATGATTTGGACTGAGGGTCCATTGTGCAACACTGTTATAATATGATGTCCAGACTAAATGACTTTTTTATTATTTTATTTTATTTTATTTTATTTTATTTTATTTTATTTTATTTTTTGAGACAAAGTCTCGCTCTGTTCCCAGGCTGGAGGGCAGTGATACAATCTCGGCTCACTGAAACCTCTGCCTCCTGGGTTCCAGCAATTCTCCTGCCTCTGCCTCCCGAGTAGCTGGGATTACAGGCGCACGCCATCACATCTAGCTAATTTTTTTATTTTAGTAGACACGGGGTTTCACCATGTTGGCCAGGATGGTCTCGACCTCTTGACCATTTGATCAGCCTGCCTTGGTCTTCCAAAGTGCCAGGATTACAGGCATGAGCCACCGTGCCCAGCCCTAAATAACTTTTAATGTCTCATTAAGCTAGCTTTGTCATTTGCTTCAGAAGTTCAGTAAACATCTTCCATAATAACCATTATGAACTAAATGTTTGTGTCCCCTCAAAACTCTCATGTTGAAACCCTAACCTCCAATGTTATTCCCTCAACGGTTTTAGGAGGTGGAGCCTTCAGGAAGTGATGAGGTCATGAGGGTGGAGTTCTCATGAGTGGGATCCACGCCTTATAAAAAGGACCCTAGAGAGCTCTCTTGTCTCTTTTCACCACGTGATGATACAGGGAGAAGGGGCCATGGATTAACTGGGAAATGGGCCCTCGCCAGATGCTGAATCTGCTTAGCACCTTGATGTTGGACTTCCCAGCCTCCAGAACTATGGGAAATAAATTTTTGTTGTTTATAAGCCATCTGGTCTATGTTATTTTGTTACAGCAGCCCAAAATGACTAAGATAACAACTTACATTAAAAAAAAAAAAATGAGGCCGGGCGCGGTGGCTCACGCTTGTAATCCTAGCACTTTGGGAGGCCGAAGCGGGCGGATCACGAGGTCAGGAGATCGAGACCACGGTGAAACCCCGTCTCTACTAAAAATACAAAAAATTAGCTGGGCGTGGTGGCGGGCGCCTGTAGTCCCAGCTATTTGGAGAGGCTGAGGCAGGAGAATGGCGTGAACCCGGGAGGCGGAGCTTGCAGTGAGCCGAGATTGCGCCATTGCACTCCAGCCTGGGCGACAGAGCGAGACTCTGTCTCAAAAAAAAAAAAAAAAAAAAAAGAGACACAGATTAGGCCTTCTGAGGGCAGACAGGATGATGTACCTGCTTAGGGAAATTTGGGTTATTTTTCTCCCAGTTCAGAACACAATCATGAAATGCAAATATTAGGATTCAGCCAATACATACATGCAAACTGAAAAACAAATATCTCTGATGGGAAAAAAACGGTCTTGGTTGTTTATAATCCTCGACTGCAAAGGATGGATCGCTGGAAGGCTCTTGTTTGCTAAAAGAGATTCTGAGCTTGAGAATTCAGACTGAAAAAGCTAAGAGATAACCTGCTTAGCATAAAAAAAGGAGAAGAAGAGAAGGATCTAGGACAAGGAGGAGGAGGGGATAACCAGTGGCCCATGAGGACTTTGGAAGGTAGAATTAGGTCTGTGATTGCAATTTTGTTAAGTTTTACAGTGGCTTGTGACAGAGCCTTCCCTAGGATCTCTTGCATTAATTGCCTATAGAATCTATTTTACAAAAAATATGCTTTGTAGAGCCAAATATGGTTTTGTCTTTTTTTTCTTTAGAAAAAAAAAAATGCTGAGCTCAGCCAGGTCCAGTGGCTCCTGCCTATAATCTTAGCACTTTGGGAGGCTGAAGTAGGCGGATCCCTTGAGTCCAGCAGTTCGGAGACCACCCTGGGCAACATGCGGAAACCCTTTCTCTACGACAAGTACAAAAATTAGCTAGGTATGGTGGCACCTGCCTGTAGTCCCAGCTACTTGGGAGGCTGAGATGAGAGAATCACTTGAGCCTGGGAGACTGAAGTTGCAGTAAGCCAAGATCAACACAAGGTACTAAGAAGAAAGGATGTCCACAGGGGTGCCGTCACATTTGGGTCACACATAATTCCATTTTAAAACTACATGTATACTTTTCAAAATGTGCCAAGGATTAACTGTGGTTTGGGGAATCAGATGGGTGAGATTCCAGTATATTACTGCATCTCAAATTTAATGAATTTGCACGAAAAAAAGTTTTTAAAAAAGGACACCAGGAAAAGCAATGATCCCACTGTATTAAAAAAATCTGATAGCATTCAAAATACTATTTAACACCCACCCTCACTCTAAAATACAAAAATCAGACAACTGACTTTGATTCCCAGTCACTTGTTTTTAGAACTCAAGGGTCCCCTGGGTGTCTCTGAATTAAGCAAGTTCTCTGGTCTGTTCGTTTTCTGATTCATTTTAAATCCCTGCCTAGGTTGTGGTTTTTATATCACATCATCTCCCTCCTTCCGTTTGGATCAATCTTTTCATTTCTAAAAGTGAACAGTTTACAAAGAGTTCTTCCTTTCTGAATCTGGGTCTGTGTATGAGTAATTGAAAGACCTACACATCCTTTACACAGGAAGCACTGGGAAGAGGCATGACCGAAGCCAAGGACCTGTCAATTTCAAGTGCTCCGTGCAAGGTGGCTTCTGCTGTTTCTCCTCCGTACCACAGGAGATACCAGGAACCAACCCACCAATCAAACACCCTCCAAAACTTAAATATGTACTTAAGACACATTGTGTCTCTTATTTTTATAACATATCATTACTGTTAATTTCTAACTAGACTACAACCTTATGTTTGTTTTTATTGTTGTTGTTTTTTGAGAGGGAGTCTCGCTCTGTCTTCTAGGCTGCAGTGCAGTGGTGTGATCTTGGCTCACTGCAGCCTCTGCCTCCCAGGTTCAAGCGATTCTCGTGCCTCAGCCACCCGAGTAGCTGGGATTATGGACATCTGCCACCATGCATGGCTAAGTTTTTTATTTTTAGCAGAGACAGGGTTTCACCATGTTGGCTAGGCTGGTCTCCAACTCCTGACCTCGGGTTATCCGTCCGCCTCAGCCTCCCAAAGTGTTGGGATTACAGGTTTGAGTCACTGCACCTGGCCTGGACTGCATCTTATATGTAAGGGTACTATATAGCTTGAGACCAACATTTTAATCCAGTGAACATCTCTAATTGTTTGAAAAAGTCATATTTTCCTCTGGTCCCTGATGTCAGTCTTCAAAGAATGGGGGAATTACTAAATCCTGTTCAATTAACTTTAGCCTAAAGCTACCTCCTTACATATTTTAAATTCACCCTGAAGGTTTCTCTGTCCAGAGTGAACTGTAACAGAACTGGATGTATAAAAAGATGGTCACCTACTCTTCTGCCAGTCACCGAGTTTTGGCCAATCAACGGTGGTCAAGTGTTCCAACCACGTTCAAATAAGGCAAGCGCTAGGCAATCTTTGTTTGTAACCAATCACGCTGTTTCTGTACCTCACTTCTGTTTTCTGTGCGTTATTTTCCTTTTTCTGTCTATAAATCTACTTCCACAATGCAGCTGCGACAGAGTCTCTCTGAACCTATTCTGGTTCAGGCGTTGCCCGGTTTGTAAATCGTTCTTTGCTCAGTTAAACTCTGTGTAATTTAATGTGTCGAAGGTTTTTCCCTGACCAGTCCTAGGCCACAGGAATACTGTTAATTCACAAATGAGGAATCGAGGGTTATAAAGTTTAAATAACTTGCACACAGTGACACAGCAGAGCCAACATTTGAACTCAGATCTTTGGGACCCCAGAACTTTCTTTTACACCATTACCTACCCCTTCTCTTCAGCAACAATGACTTCCTTGCAGTTGCTGGAACCTGGGATATGGCCTTCCACCTTAGAACCTTCACATACACCACCCTTCCCTGAAACCAGAACACCTTCCCTCTGCTGCTGTGCCGTCACTTACCGGACGCCTATATGCACCGCATCTCCACTCCAACCACCTTCTCCCAACACTGTGTTCTTTACCATCAGAGCATGCATGTCACTTTGTCAGTGTGAGCTCATCAGTTTAAAGATGTGATAAACATTTCTGTCCCCCACCAATCTCTGAGCTCCTTCCAGAGGCAAGAGCTTCTGTTGGGATTTATGATCATGACCCTGAACCCAACAAATAGTAAGAGTTTAACAAATTTTTTATTGAGCAAATAGATGAATGAATGAATTATACACTACAAGAAGAAGGAATGAAAGAACAAAAGCTGCCCCAGATGGAGAACCTAAAAGGCACTGTGTAGCACCAGACACCATCACAAACACCCAGGTCAAGATGGGAGGAGCCTGGGGCCGGGCGCAGTGGCTCCCACCTGTAATCCCAGCACTTTGGGAGGATGATACAGGAGGATTGCTTCAGGCAAGGAGCCGGAGACTGGCCTGGGCGATGAGGTGACACCCTATCTCTACAAGAAAATTTTAAAAACTATCCAGGCGTGGTGGTGAGCACCTGTAGTCCAGGCTACACTGTAGACTGTGGCAGGAGGAAGACTTGAGCCCAGGAGTTTGAGGCTGCAGTGAGGTACAGTCACACCTTTGCACTCCAGCCTGGGTGACAGGGCAAGACCCTGTCTCTAAAATTTAAGAAATTAAAACAACAAGAAAAGAATGCCCTAGAACATACCATAGTCTTTCCCACATGCAAATTCATAAAATCCAGGTGCAAGGCCTGGCTGGTGTAGAGGTTCTTACCCAGGACGCCTGTGTAATTTTGGCAGTCTATGAGGACACTAGCCAATACACCTTGGCTCTGAGACCCCTTGGTCCCCACCACAGCTGTCATCCATGGACAGTTTTCCCTGGATTTGAAATTCAGGTTTCCCTGCAGATTTTGAGTTCTTTTTTTTTTTTGCCTTTCCATGTTCCCTGTTGTCTAGAGCAGAACTCCATGCATAAGTCTCAGGCCCTCAGAGTCCCAAACCTTCCTTCTGGGACGAAGCTGGTAGCTCACCAGCCAAAGTCCTGCCATGAGGAAGGGGTCAGATAAGCAGGATTCACATGCAGAAATTACTCCAAATGTCATTTTTTTTTTTTTTGTAAGAACACATGTCACAGAAAGTGAGATGTTTCTAACTTTGAAAAATAAGACTCCTTGCTTTTGCAATTGTCCCTTGAAGACCACAATCTCCCAGGCATGACTTTGCCCCCACTCTCCTGAAGTAGCCCAGTTAGTTGTTTTTAAATAGTCATGCTTCGGGAGTACAGACAACTGACATTTACTCCATCTCCTGTGAGCCTGATGAGCATAAAACCATATTTGGAAAACACAGCTGAATCTATTGATCTATAACACGGTATACATGGGATGAAAATGAAACAGAGACATGTGGCCTGGCCTCACTTCCTTCCAACCAGAGAGCTGTCTCTAGGTTCCTCCTTTGTAGATATCCCAGAGCTACGACTGCTGTGCCTCCAAGAAATGTTCCCAGGCATAACTTGAAAGAGGGACTAGACTTAGGGAAAAGACAAAGCAGTGCTTCTACTAAGCAACCTTGAGATAAAGGAAGCTATTTAGGAACTTCATTCCCACCAATGCCAGAGGCCATGAAGAAAAATGTAAATCAAAAAATACCCAAGACAGGTCTTCATCAGTTTAGAGGTTTATTTTGCCCAGGTTAAGGGCCATGGCACGTGACAGCCTCAGGAGGTCTTGAGCACATGTGCCCAAAGTGGAGGGGTAACAGCTACCTTGGGCACATGGTTTTATGCATTTTAGGGAGAGATAAGTTACAGGCAAAAACATAAATCACTGTACGGAAGGTATACATTGATTCATCACAGAAAGGTGGGACATCTCAAAACTGGTGTTTCCAGGTTGTAGATGGATTCATAGATTTCTTGATCAGCAATTTGTTAAAACAGCTAAATTTTGTCTGCAGAGTTTCAAGTCAGCATAAAGAAATGCTTGAGTCAAGATGAGGACTGTGGAAGCCAAGGCTCTTGTTATGTAGATGAAGCCTCCAGGTAGGAGGCATCAGAGAGAATAGATGGTAAATACCTCTTTTTGGATCACAAAAAGTGTCAGACTCTCCAGGAAAGACCTAGGAAGGGAAGGGAATTCTCTACAGAATGCAAATTTCCCCCACAAGAAACAGCTTTGCAGAGACATTTCAAAATATGTCAAACAAATACATTTCTGGGTAAAATACTTTGATTTCTTTCCAGGTCTGCTCTCTGTCATGTGATACTATACCAGAGTCAAGTTGGAATTTGGTACCTTATTGCTACAGTCTGTTTTGTCAGTCTTATGATCTCTATTTCAACACCAATGCTGGTCATTTGTACCTACACTCCAAGGGAGAGGGTACAATGAGGCATATCTGACCCCTCAACTTCCAGTCATGGTCTGAACTAGTTTTTCAGGTTTCTTTGGGATACCCTTGGCCAAGAGGGGGGTCCATTTAGTCAGCAGGAGGACTTTTATTTTTGATTTGCAAAATCAAAATATTTCCCCAAAGTACATGACTTTGATGTATTTTGAAACGGCCACTGCAGGGTCAGCTGACAGAAGTGGCCTTGCAAAGCTATCTTCTGTGGGGGAAATTTGCATCTGTAGAGAATCTCCATTCATGCAGCCAGCCCTTCCCTTTCTAGGCCTTTCCTGGATCTAGGAGAGATTGAGAGTCTGACACCTTTAAAAGTGTGAAAAGAGACATTTAACATCCATTCTCTCTGAGGGCTGCTACCATGTGAGACTTCATCTACCTAACAAGGCCACCTTTGCTAGCCAAGCCTCTTTCTTTCTCCCTCCACCATAAACTGTCCTTCCAATAAAAGCTGAGTTACCACCATAACCTGTTTTTGGCCATGCATCCTTTCTATAACCTCAAGACAGTATATAAGCTTCGGAACCTCGTTGGTGGATTGAGCCTCCACTCTGAAGGCCCCCATGTATACATGTTAAATAAATCTGTATGCCTTTTCTATGAATCTGCCTCTTGTGAGTTGATTTTTCAGTCAACCTTCAGAGGGGCCAAAGGTTTGGACACAGTAGGAGGAGATCGGGCTGGGAGGGAAGCTTCTGCCATATTCTTCTGTGGCTTCCCATGCAGTTATCCTGGAGAGATCAAAATCTATAGAAACCCACATGTAGAAAATTACCTTTGGCAATGTCTTGCTCAAAAGAGTGATGCTTAAGTAGGTTGAATAAAGTTATCATAAAGATTTCTTCTTTAAGTTATGTTGTGTAACAGTGGAGGGGAGCTTAGCATGACTGACTCTATTTTGCCTCTGACACCCCCCAAGGGTGATATCTTTTAGGTTAACTACTTTTGCTTATTTCTGCACGTAGGCTGAGCTAACTAGGGAAGGAATTTAGTTTATATTTAACTTTAAAGTAAGGATAGTAGTCCCTTCCCAAAATTAGCCCCTGAGGAGATAAGGAGGGTGTACACACAAGTAAGCATGTTATGTTAAACATTTATAGGAGCACTGTGATCTGAGCAAGGAGAAAGAATTTTCACAACATCCTTGGACCCTTGCTGCCACCTAGATGTCTGTGGCCACTGGTCACCTCTTGATCTCAACCCCTGTTCTCTTCCCCTTTCCCCTAGCATAAAAGGAGCCTTATTAACTTATGGCTCATATTAACTTAAGTTTGTATTAACTTAAGATGGTTCTTTAGAATACTAGTCCACCATCTTCTCAGTTTGCTGGATCTCCAAAATAAATTTGTCTTCCTTGCCCCAACACCTCATCTCTTCACTTATTGGCTGTCCTGCACTGAGCAGTGCAAGTTTGAACTCAGCTGCAATTGTAACTCTGGAACTAACGTGTGTTGAGGATGCTGGGGAGAACAAGACTAGACAAGGGAAACAAACAAAAGAGAAAGCAGTCTCTTCTCATGTTTGTCTCTCCTCAGCCCCAGAGCACCAAGGTTTTTGGAGTATTGATCCTGTCCACGGACCAAGTGGGGAGTCCGAGACTAGCAACATGGAAGGATTATCAACTGGCATTCAAACCCGTGCCCTTTCTGTTTGCCAAAGGAAACAGGAAAGAATGAAAAGATCATTTTCCCAGGAAATATCTGTAGTCTAAAGGTTGTGCTAAGGGAGGGAAGATGGGGGGACAGTATGACAGCTTCTTTCTGTTTCAGGACAGTCCCAAAAGAGAGCCTTTCCCCAACCCCACTCTTGTTGAGAGGTTGAGTTCATCAAAGCTGCAAACGGGAAGGGGACCAGGAGCGTGTTCTTGGCAAAGATATTCTCCTTGATCAATCCTTGGTTAGGCTCCTCTGATCCCACTTATCTACTAGGCCTTGACCTTGGCCTTCTGCGTCTGTCCATGCCAAGTCCAGTTTTAGTAAGAATCCTGCAAAATCAGGTTTGAGAAAATCCCCTAATTTGATACGCAATCAAGTTCATCACCCCATACCCTTGTTGTCTGAGCCCTTGGCCTGCCTTTAGCAAGAATCCTGTCAGGTCCATTTAACAAGAATTCCCCACCCTTAATGTCTCCTGTTAGTAGTTTTCCAACCACTGACACTGAAAGCATCCCAACAGGGTTGAGAAGACTTGGAGGCTGGGTTCGGAACAAAAATATAGTTATAATTAAGTGTTAGAGGCATTCGAATCAGAGTGACTCCATCTTGAATAGGGGCTGGGTGAAATAAGCCTGAGACCTACTGGCTGCATTCCCAGGAGGTCAGGCCTCCTAGTCACAGGATGAGATAAGGGATCGGCACATGATACAGGTCACAAAGACCTTGCTGATAAAACGGGTTGCAGTAAAGAAGCCTGCCAAATCCCACCAAAACCAACATGGCAACGAAAGTGACGTCTGGTTGTCCTCATTGCTCATTATATGCTAACTATAATGCATAAGCATGCTAAGAGACACTCCTACCAGCGCCATGACAGTTTACAAATGCCATGGCAATACCCAGAAGTTACCCTATGTGGTCTAAAAAGGGCAGGAGCCCTCAGTTCTGGGAATTGCCTACCCCTTTTCCAGAAAACTCATGAGTAATGCACCTCTGGTTTAGCGTATCATCAAGAAATAACTATAAGTATATTCAGTCTAGCAGCCCACGCCACTGCTCTGCCTATGGAGTAGCCCTTTTTTCATTCCTTTACTTTCTTAATACACTTGCTTTCACTTCACTCTGTGGACTCGCCTTGGACTCTTTCTTGCGTGACATCCAAGAACCCTCTATTGAGGTCTGGATTGGGACCCCTTTGTGGTAACATAAGCATTAATCAGGCTGCACTCTGGCCCACTTCCTTGTTGCTGAAAGTCCTGTAGCACTAGACACTGCCCATGTGCAGATAGGATCTCTGACATTAGCGCCCTCAGACTGTTTAAGAATTGATTTGCAACGCCATTGTTTCTATAGATAAGGTCTCTGATGTTAGAATCCTATGGCTTTTGTTTAAGGATCACTTAAGATGTTTTTTAGACCCCAAATTCTAGCAACCAGTTTTAAGACCCTCACAGAGGAATGGGATCAGCCTGAGAATATAGAGCTGCTTCCCCTCCCTGTCCCGTGACTTCACCCTGCACTCTTCCACCAATCAATGATCTCCACACTTCAGCCCACTCCAGAACCCTCAAAACCCCTTACCCCAAATTCCTTGAGGCGATGGATTTGAGGTTTCCTCCCATCTACTTGTTCAGTGGCCCAACAATTAAATCTTTTTGTCTGCTGCAATCTGCTGTCTCAGTGTATCGACTTGCCATAGGGATCGGGCAACAGACCTATTATGGCCATGTGAAGGGAAAATGTATCTTGTGTCCCCAAAATCACTAAGCTAAAGGGAAAACTCAAGGTGGAAACTGCTTGGGGTAAACCTGCCTCCCATTCTATTCAAAGTTATCTCTCTGCTCACTGAGATAGATGCATATCTGATTGCCTCCTTTGGAAAGGCTCATCAGAAACTCAAAAGAAAGCAACCATTTGTCTCTCACCTATCTGGGACCTGGAAGCTCCCTCCCACTTCAAGTCTTCCTGCCTTTGTTTCAAGTTGTCCCACCTTTTCAGACCAAACCAATGTACTTTTAACATACATTGATTATGTCTCCTGTCTCCCTAGAGTGTATAAAACCAAGCTATGCCCCGACCACCTTGGGCACGTGCTGTCAGCACTTCCTGAGGCTGTTAGGGGTGTGAGTCCTCAACCTTGGCAAAATAAACTTTCTAAATTAACTGAGACCTGTCCCAAATTTGGGGGGTTCAGAGCTACAACCCTGTCACCCTGCTACTTAGCTATAAATCCCACTTGTCCTGTTGTATTCAGAATTGACCCCAATCTCTCTCCTCTACTGCAATGGAGTCAACCTCTATTGTAATAGTCTTGAATAAAGTCTTCCTTAGTATTTTAATAAGTGTCAGGCTCTGAGTGGAGGGAACGAATGGCTGAGGGTGGGGAATGAATAACCTTGAAAAGAGGATGAAGGGGCCAGAATTTCAGGCTCTCCACTCCAGGGGAGAAGCATGCGCTGCACCCCACAGTGCCCCACCAGGCAAGGGCTCCAGGGAGGACTCTGGGTGGCTGAGTAGCTGCAGAATCCTCTGAATCTAGTCCGGAGCAGCTCCCACTTCCACCATCGCGGAGCAGAGGCAGGTCTGCTCTGCCCCCCCAGACCTCTGCATCCTTGAAGAGTAAGAGGCCAGACAGGGGAGTCAAATAATGGCACTGCTGGACACTGAGCCAATTAAGCCAGTTTTCAATTGATCCAGAGGCTAAAGATAGGCATCATGTCCTGCCCCAGAGGGTTGCACAGCAAGTTGATAGCAATTACATAAGTAACTCAGACCTGTCGAGACATCTGTGGCAGAGAGCGCCAAGATGAGCCTACCTGCTGGGAGTGACACTGCAGAACCAGACAGGAAAAGGCAGAGGAGGAGGGGGTCAGCAGGAGGACCTGCCTGGCCATCCCCACTCCTGGGAGGCAACAGCAGCAAGAAGTCATGTGGGACTGCCTCATTCCTCCCCTGTGGATATGTTAATGGAGGTCTCATTTCTGACTTTTTATGTTAATTTAAATGATGTATGTTTACACCCCACTGAGTAAAAAGGACATTGAATCAATGTGCACAGTAAAGAAAACCACAGCCTTCAGCAATCCCTCTTCAAATGCTCCTCTAAGTCCTTTTGGATGAAAGAGTGCTATGCTCTGCTTCTAAGAAATCCTTCTATTATCACTTCTGTATTTTGAATACTTCCCATAGAAGTCATTAAATAGGCACTTGGTTTCTTAATGAGAACAAAGTACAGTAGGTCAATAATTGCTTTAACAGTCCTGCTTAAGAGAAATGAAAGGCCCTTTCCTATGTTCTCCTTCCGATTTTTCCTTCAAGTCATTTTTAGAAGTGTTTTCTGGCATCCTGGAGATAGTATTTCCAATGTTCACAGTGATGTGTGCATTTGGCTTTCCCTTGACAAGTCTATGGTGTCAACTACTGGACCTAGAAAAATGGGTTGCTGCATACTCTGGCTGAAATATTCTTCAATGGCTTGAGTTTCAATCAAAAGCATGAGAAAGTCTTCAGGAATGTGAAGTTTTATGTCTCTCCTTTCCCCTACTGTCAAGAGGCATCTGAACTAGAGCGGCTCCATCTTGAATAGGGGCTTGGTAAAATACGGCTGAGAACTACTGGGCTGCATTCTCAGATAGTTAGGTCACAGGATGAGATAAGAGGTTGGCACAAGATACAGGTCATAAAGACCTTGCTGACAAAAATAGGTTGCAGTAAAGAAGCCAGCCAAAACCCACCAAAACCAAAACGGCAACGAGAGTGACCTCTGATCGTCCTCACTGCTACACTCCCACCAGCGCCATGACAGTTTACAAATGCCATGGCAACGTTAAGAAGTTACTCTATATGGCCAAAAAGGGGAAGCATGAATGATCCACCCCTTGTTTAGCATATCATCAAGAAATAACCATAAAAATTGGCAAACAGCAGCCCTCAGGGCTGCTCTGCCTATGGATTAGCCATTATTTTATTCCTCCACTTTCTGAATAAACTTGCTTTCATTTTACTCTATGGACTCGCCCTAAATTCTTTCTTGCATGAGATCCAAGAACCCTCTCTTGGGGTCTGAATCAGGACCCCTTTCTGGTAACACTACTACTTATATTTTGGTCTCAAACTCCATTATATGGTGTGAGATCTACTTATCCTTCAAAAGGTCCATCACACAGACCAACTGCAGGTGGATAGTGACCACAAAAATGACTGCCCTGCTTGTAGTGTTTTGTTTTGTTTTCCGAGATGGTAGTGATTTAGTATTTATTTTTGTCTATCATTTTTCACCAAAAATTTTATTTAGGTAATAAAAATCTCACAATTGGTAGCTTACTTTTCTCTCCCACTCCTATGGTCCAATGCTGCCATCCTTGTCTATTTGATAGACATATTGTTGTGTTAAGTTTGGCCTTGTTGATGAAAAGAGTTGAACTCTGTAAAACATTTGAAGAGATTTATTCTGAGCCAAATGAGTGACCATGGCCCGTGACACAGCCCTCAGGGGGTCCTAAGAACATGTGCCCAAGGTGGTTGGGGTGCAGCTTGGTTTTATATATTTTAGGGAGGCATGAGACATCAATCAAATACATTAGAGAACTACATTGGTTTGGTCCATAAAGGCAGGACAATTCAAAGCTGGGGGCTTCCAGGCTATAGGTGAATTTAAACATTTTCTAGTTGACAGCTGGTTGAGTGTGTCTAAAGACCTGGGGTTAATAGAAAGGAAATGTTCATGTTAAAATAAAACATTGTGGAGACCAAGGTTCTTCTGAAGTCTCATAGCAGCTGCCCTTAGAAACAGTAGATGACAAATGTTTTATTCAGACCTTTAAAAGGTGCTAGACTCTCAAGTAATCTCTTCAGGATAGGGAGGGCCTAGAGAAAAAGATCTAGCTATGTAAATAGAGATTCTTTACAGACGCAATTTTGCCCCCACAATGAACGGCTTTGCAGGGCCATTTCAAAATATGGCCAAGAAACATGTTTTGGGATAAAATATTTTGACTTTCTTCTTTGTCATGTAGTGTTATGCCAGAGTCAGACTGGAAAGTAAGTCACAATCTATAGGGTTAAATAAAACCCATGTGATGAGACTATGATTTATAAGGCATGGCTCCCCAGGTCTCTTAGATATTTGGGCAAGATAAGAAAAAATTAGAGCTTAGTCCTCGCCTGAAAGTTTCTCCATACATAGTAAACTGTAACCCATCTTAACGTGTAAACAGACCGTAACCTGCTCTTGTAACAAATACCTGAGTCTCAACCAACCACAGGCAACCAACTGTTCAAAGCAGGTTCAAATAAGGCAAATGCCCAGCTGTAACCAGCCCAGCTGTTTCTGTCTGTCACTTTTTTTTTTTCTGTATTCTGCTTTCCTTTTTCTGTCCGTAAATGTTATGTTATCTGCCCATGTGGCAGCCCCGAAGTCACTCTGAACCTATTCTTCTTCTGTAGGCTGTCTGATTTGTGAATTGTTCTTTGCACAATTAGACTCTGTTAAATTTAATTTACCTAAAAGGGTTTTTTTTTTAAGCAATATCCAACCCTACCTGTATATCCATTCTGCCCATGTACTACTTCATGCTGATATGGACAGGAGACAGGAAAATACTGGGTAGAAGAGGGCGGTTCCCCAGCAAAGGCCCTACCCTCAAGCCTGGAAACCTGCGGCCCTAAATGAGAACAGCCATCCCTGTTTTCACACCCAAACGTTGCTTTTTGACCCGCCACGCCCCTCTACCCTGTACCCATCTAAACCCTGAACCCCCAGCTCCCGGAGCAGATGAACAGAAGAGCAGAAGAGCCGCAGAACAGGGCAGCAGAGAATGAGAGAAAAGAAGGAGCGTCTGAACATCCAGAGGAGTTCAGCTGGGGACGGTTGGAAAGGAGGTGGGCCACTGGACAGCCAAACTCCAGGGGAAGATCCTCTTCCCACTCCATCACCTTTCCAGGTCCCCATCCATCCTGCTGAGAACCACATCCATCACTCAGTAAAACCCCTGCATTCACTATCCTTCAAGTCCATGTGTGACCTGATTCTTCCTGGACACCAGGCAAGAACCCAGGTACCAACAGGGCACTGAGCTGGTTAACATTTAAGCCATCTGTGGGTAGCAGAGCTAAAGGAGCACTGCAACTGAGCTAAATGTATCTCAGTACAAACGTATAAATGCAACATGCCCACTGGGGCTTTGGGAGCCACAGGCACCCATCTTAGATGCTACCGTGGGGCTGGGGCCCAAAAGCCCTCACCCCCGCTCCTGCACCTGACTGTTTGCGTGCTCCCCCTCCTGTTAAGGGTGGCGAACAGACAAGCCATGCCCCTGCGGCACATCCTGCGAGGGGGGTCAGGGAAGTCTCCCGTTTCGATGTAGTTGTTAATGCAATGAAAAAGCTCTACTTTTCTATGTTCCTGGAGCAAACAGACCAACTAGATGTTATTCTGCTAATGCACAGGATAGAGTCCTTCCATACACAGGCTGAATGCTGGAAAAGGACCGGCCAAGTCTGCTGCCTGAGCCCTGGCGGCAGGTGACCCCTCACACAGATCTCTGCTTGTGGCTGTCTTTGACAGTGTGGGGACTGGAGAGAACAGAGCGCCCTTACTGGGAAACACAGCGTGGCTTCAAAGAGTGCTAGAGGAAAGGAAGGGTGGGCAGTGGTGTGCCTGCCTTCTGGAGATGCCTGCTGTTCTGGATAAAATGTGTAAAAATGTCAGAGCTGTTTGAAACAGGGCAACTCCATCTTGAATAGGAGCTGGGTAAAATAAGGCTGGAACCTACTGGGCTGGATTCCCAGACAGTTAAGGCACTCTAAGGCACATAATGAGATAAGAGGTCGGCACAAGATACAGGTCATAAAGACCTTGTTGATCAAAAACAAGTTGCGGTAAAGAAACCGGTTAAAACCCACCAAAACCAAGATGGCGACAAGAGTGACCTCTGGCCATTTTCACTGCTACGCTCCCACCAGCACCACTGCAGTTTACAAATGCCATGGCAACGACATGAAATTACCCTATATGGTCTAAAAAGGGGAGACATGAATAATCCACCCCTTGTTTAGCATATCATCAAGAAGTAACCATAAAAATGGGCAACCAGCAGCCCTCGGGGCTGCTCTGGCTATGGAGTAACCATTCTTTTATTCCTTTACTTTCCTAATAAACTTGCTTTCACTTTATGGACTTGCCCTGAATTCTTTCTTGTGCAAGATCCAAGAACTCTCTCTTGGGGTCTGGATCAGGACCCCTTTCCGGTAACAAAAGAACCCCAAAATGACAAAGCCAAGGGAAAAGTCACGCTGGGAACTACATCAGGCAAACCTGCTTCCTATTTTATTCCTAAATAAGATAGCTTCAAAGATAAAACAGGTGCATATTTCCCCCGCAATTTGCCCACGAGGAAATTCCCTGTAGGCCTCAAGATGTTTCCCCTCAAACGGTTCTGTTGAATTTCACCCTGACAATGTAAAAGGATAGCTTATCTTCACAGGTGCAGGACAGAAAGTCATCCCTCTGCTCACCTGAGGCAAATTCATATCTGATTGTTTCCTCTGCCTCTATTGTTTATGTAAAAATGCAGACACACTGAGCCAGACTAAATTGTGTATTCAGTGGAAGGTTAATCAAGGACTCAAAAGAATTCAACCTTCTGTCTCTTATCTACCTGTGACCTGGAACCCCCGCTTCGAGTTGTCCCACCTTACTGGACAGAACCAATGTCTGTCTTACACATAGTGATGGATGTCTCACGTCTCCGTCTCCCTAAAATGTATAAAAGTAAGCTGCACCCGTCCACCTTGGGTACATGTCATCAGGACCTCCTGAGCCTGTGTCACAGGTGTGTCCTGAACCTTCGCAAAATAAACTTTCTAAAATGGTTGAAATCTGTCTCAGATATTTTGGGTTCAAAAATGCCATTAGATCCTTTCTACAGAGTGGCTTTTTTTTTTTTTTTTGATGGAGTCTGCAGCCTCCGCCAAGAGTTCAAACGATTCTCCTGCCTTAGCCTCCTGAGTAGCTGGGATTACAGGCGCCCACCACCGTGCCCGGCTAAGTTTTGTATTTTTAGTAGAGATGGGGTTTCACTATGTTGGCCAGGCTGGTCTTAAACTCCTGACCTCAGGTGATCCACCCACCTCGGCCTCCCAAAGTGCTGGGATTACAGGCGTGAGCCACTATGCCTGGCCAATGCGCATTTTAAAATATGAGTTTAATATCATAAGCATCCTTCCCAGGCCTTACAATACTTGATTTTCAGAAGTACAAAAAAGAACTAACAGTTCACTAACTCTCGCAATATACTTGGCGATCAGGTCACTGGCATCTCACATACTATTCAAAGCTTAATCTTTTTTTTTTTTTTTTTTTAGATGGAGCTTCACTCTGTTACCAAGGCTGGCGTGCAGTGGTGTGATCTCACCTCACTGCAACCTCTGCCTGCCGGGTTCAAGCAATTCTCCTGCCTCAGCCTCCCAAATAGCTGGAATTACAGGCATGTGGCACCACGCCCAGCTAATTTTTGTATTTTAAGTAAAGATGGAGTTTTACCATGTTGGCCAGGCTGGTCTCGTACTCCTGATCTCAAGTGATCCTCTTGCCTCAGCCTCCCAAAGTGCTGGGATTACAGACGCGAGCCACCGTGCCCGGCCTCATAGTCTAATCTTCACAGGAGCTCTGAGGGGTAGGTGATGTCTCCTGAGACTTCTCATAGGAACAGAAGGTTCCCTGCCTTTCATTAGGTCAAACAACTGACAAGTACTGGGACCAAAGTTTGATCCAGCTCTACTTGGTTTCAAAAGCCTAACTTGTTCTCTTACTCAAACAGGAAAATCTCTCACAAAGAAGTCATCTCCTAGCTGCTGTGATATTTGCCACGTGGGATTTGAGATTTCAGATGAAGTCCCTATGCCCCATGCTGGCTGGGGAGTGTGGACTATGAGCATGAGAGCGAGCTGCCTTCTCTGGGAACAAGAACTGCTGGCTTGTCCCACAGGGTCTGGGATCTGGTACAGAGCTTTCCTCATAGTGATGTTCAAGAAATGTTTGCTAAATGAATAAATGAGAAGATGGATACAGACTTATTAAAATGAAAAAAAAAAAAAAGCCCTGAAAAGTATTCATACTGGGAAATAATAAAATCCAAAACCCCTCAACTGACTGACTGGACCCCACCTGGCAAAGGGGACCCCAGAGCAACCTTCAAACTGAGTTTCCAGCCATGACAGGATGGGAGGTTGGACACACCTCTTTATACCTCCTCCCTCCCTAATTGCCATTAAGCTTTCTACCTTAGGTGCCAAACAGAAACCAGCCCTTTCAATAGGCTCCACCTACTATTTCAGCCAACTGTCTGACTGCTGCCCCTCCCTTTGATGGTTTCAACATGAACAACTGACCAGCATTCCTTCTGTTTTTTTTTTTTTAAACAAGATTTTGTTCTGTTGCCCAGGCTGGAGTGCAGTGATGTGATCATGGCTCACTGCAGCCTTGACCTCCCAGGCTCATGTAATGGGCCCATCTCGGCCTCCTGAGTAGCTGCCACTATAGATGCATACCAACACACCTGGCTAATTTTTGTATTTTTGTGTAGAAACGGGGTTTCACCATGTTGCCCAGGCTGGTCTTGAACTCCTGAGCTCAAGCCATCTGCCTGCCTTGACCTCCCAAAGTGCTTGGATTATAGGTGTGTGCCACCATGCCTGGCCCAGGATTCCTTCTTGATAAGAGACCACTGACCATGGAATAGTTCAATGGAGGATGTACAGTGAGCGTTTTCATGTCCTCTGCTTCACCTTTTGATGTCAGAGAGCCAAAAATTCCACCCTCAGATCATGCTAACACTGTCATTTTTGTACATGCAACTCATGAAGAGGCATAAAGCTGAATTGTGCATGCACACATTTCTCCTTTGGTAAATATTTATGACTCCTCCTATAGCTTATTAAATACATACATTTAGCCACCCTGCTTAGCATAAATTCTGGTTACCTTTGACCTTCTCTCAAAGTATTTCTGGCTTCTGACCAGAGGCTACACTTCCCAGGCTGTCAGAATGGCCTGGGAAGGCTGCAACCATTTATGAGAAATAAAGTTCTCCTTTCCAATCAACCCAAATGCCCATCAATGACAGACTGGATAAAGAAAATGTGGTACATATACACCATGGAATACAATACAAAGGAACCAGATCATGTCCTTTGGAGTGACATGTATGAAGCCAGAAGCTGTTATCCTCAGCAAACTAAAACTGGAACAGAAAACCAAATACCACATGTTCTCACTTATAAGTGGGAGCTGAACAATGAGAATACATGGACACAGGGAGAGGAACAACACATACTGGGGCCTGTTGGGGGAGTCTGGAGGACAATGCATCCTGGGCTTAATACCTAGGTTATGGGTTGCTAGGTGCAGCAAACCACCATGGCACATGTTTACCTCTGTAACAAACCTGCACATCCTGCACATGTACCCTGGAACTTAAAAAATAAAAATTTTTAAAAAGCTCTCCTTTCCAAATGTATGAACGCAATCATTCTTCAGTTGACAATACCCTGGGGCATATTAAGTTGTGATATGAGCTTTTGAAATTGTAGTGTGAATAGGTATACGGGAGATTAGCAAGTGAGTCATTGAGTAGAGCCAGAACACAGTGAGAAAAGCTCTTGGAAGAAAGATGTGGAAAGCCCATTTGGGAGGTGGAATGGCAGAACCAAAAGGAGTGTCTCCTGATGTCCGCAAAGAGACCTGATGAGATATTCAACACTCACTGAGGATTTGTGCAGGGAAGGAGAGAAGGTGGTGCTGAAAGAGATGAGACAGTCAAGAGCAGAAGTCTGGGACAGCATCCTGAACATGTGGCTTAATTCAGAGCCTCATTCACATTTTCCTCTTATCTGCTATCTGACATACAAAGGATAGTGATTAAAGAATGTCAACCATGAATATTGCTGATATGGCTTGGCTGTGTCCCCACCCAAATCTCATCTTCAACTGTAGCTCCCATAATTCCCATGTGTTGTGGGAAGGACCTGGTGGGAGGTAATTAAATCATGGGGGAAGTTTCTCCCATCCTGTTCTCATGGTAGTGAATAAGTCTCATGAGATCTGATGGTTTTATAAGGGGAAACCTCTTACACTTGGTTCTCATTCTTTTTTCTGGCCTGCCACCGTGTGAGACGTGCCTTTCCCCTTCCACCATGATTGTGAGGCCTCTCCAGCCACACGGGAACTGTGAGCCCATTAAACCTCTTTCTTTTGTAAATTTCCTAGTCTCAGTTATATCTTTATCAGCAGTGTGACAACAGACTACTACAACTGTGGAACCAAGTTTGCTGGTGAACTGGGTTATAATGCTAGACAAAAGATATCTGGAATATAATTATGAATGATATTCCAAATGAAATCTGGTTAGCACTCCCCTTTACCCAGGCAGCCACTCTCAACTGAAATTCAGGAAAAAAAAAAAAAAAAAGTTTATTTATTCTATTCCAGGCAGGGTACTTATGCCCTGGAGATATAATAATGAACAATGTTGGCATGTCTCTTACCCTCCTGGAGTTTCTGGTCTGGGACTTACTAAACCACCAGAGAGAACAGAGAAAATGATGGATGGCAGAAGTCAGTATAAGAGTGACACAGAATCTAAGGCCAGGATCTAGGTAGAATCAGCAATCATGTTAAGGCAAATGGAGAAAAATTGAGAAAAAGCAACCCATGATTCAGCACAGAGAAAACACTGACTATACTTTACATAACTGGCCAGAAGAAAACAACAACAACAACAACAAAAAAAAAACAAGATGCTTAATTCTTGCTCCAGAGCCTCTGGGCCTGTACCCACCAGAGAGGCCCCTTTTTATCAGATACTGCACTAGAAAGTAGACAGTCACCCCCTGTTCTGCTCAGCTCATACTGCTTCTCAGGAACAAACCAAGGATGCAAATACAAATGATTTTTTTAAATGCATACCAACTTTTCTACCCAATAAATACTTTTTTTCCAACAGCCATTATAAAAACTGATCATATATTAGGCCTCCCTAAAATCTTTTTCTATTCTTTTAATTTTTTTGAGATGGAGTCTCTCTCTGTCGCCCAGTCTGGGTGCAATGGTGTGACCTTGACTCACTACAACCTCCGCCTCCCAAGTTCAAGCAATTCTCCTGCCTGAGCCTCCTGAATAGCTGGGATTACAGGTGCACACCACCATGCCCGCCTAATTTTTGTATTTTTAGTAGAGACGGAGTTTCACCTTGTTGGCCAGGTTGCTCTCAGACTCCTGAGCTCAAGTGATCCGCCCACCTCAGCCTCCCAAAGTGCTGGGATTACAGGCGTAAGCCACCATGCCTGGCCCTAAAATCTTTTTTTTTTTTTTAAAGAAAGCCTCATTCTGTCACCCAGGCTGAAGTGAAGTGAACTGTCACCAGGCTGAAGTGCAGTGAAATCATACCTCACTGCAGCCTCGAAGTCTTGGGCTCAAGTGATCCTCCCATCTCAGACTCCCAAGTAGCTGGGACTACAGGTGTGTGCCATATTTATCATTTTTTTGTCATTTACTTATCATTTATCACACTTATTTATCATTTCATTTTTTGTAGAGTTGGGGTCTTGCTATATTGTCCAGGCTCATCTTGAACTCCTGGGCTCAAGAGATCCTCCTGCCTTGGCCTCCAAAAGTGCTAGGATTACAGGCATGAGCCACTGCGCCCAAACCAAAATTTTAATTCTTAAACACACACACACATACAATTCAGTGAAAGAAATTAAGAAGAGAAGCTTACATTTTAAAAATTGATTTGTTTTTTAAAAATACTTCCAAATAACTCTTAGACCAAAGAGGAAATAAAGCCTGGAATTAAACACTATCTAGAAAATAGTGACAACTCAAATACTACATATAAAAGCTTATGAGCTGTAGCAAGATCCATACTTGAGGGAAATACATAACATTAAATGCTTTTGCTATTAAGCAAGACAAAAAGAAAATAAATGAACTGAGATTTCAATTCAAAAGGGCAGAAAGAGAGCAAGCAGACCAAGGAGAAAAGAGGAACAGACAAAATGAATTTATAAAATTCAAATATAAGGAAAGAGGGGAACTGAGAATAAGGAGTTACTTCGTCGAAATGATTTTAAGATTAATCTCATTTTAAAGGAGAGAAAAACACTGATAAATGCTATTAGATCTGAGCAAAGAACTCTTACCAAAAACAGACAGAAGCTTTTAAATTTTTAAATGATTAGTAGAAGAATGGTCAAGAAAACTTTCTGAGACAGACTAGAAAACTGGTATAGACTAATCACTGAAAATCCTGGGAAGGCTGTCAAGAATGACTATCCAAAAAGACATTAGACCCACAGGGTATTATAGGTAAATTCTGTCAATTTTTTGAGGACTAGAAAAACGCCATGCAATTCTCAGCAAACTATTGCAAGGACAAAAAACCAAACACTGCATGTTCTCACTCATAGGTGGGAATTGAACAATGAAAACACTTGGACACAGGAAGGGGAACATCACACACCGGGGCCTACTGTGGGGTGGGGGAAGTGGGGAGGGATAGCATTAAGAGATATACCTAATGTGAATGACCAGTTAATGGGTGCAGCACACCAACATGGCACATGTATACATATGTAGCAAACCTGCACATTGTGCACATGTATCCTAGAACTTAAAAGTATAATAAATATATATATAATAAAAAAAGAATAAAAAAAAAGAAAAACGCCATGCAATCTGAAGTAGTCTAGAACAGAAAATAAAATTTAGAAGTTGGGCCGGGCGCAGTGGCTCACACCTGTAATCCCAGCACTTTGGGAGGCCGAGGCAGGCAGATCACGAGGTCAGGAGATCAAGACCATCCTGGCGAAAACAGTGAAACCCCGTCTCTACTAAAAATACAAAAAATTAGCCGGGTGTGGTGGTGGGCGCCTGTAGTCTCAGCTACTCGGGAGGCTGAGGCAGGAGAATGGTGTGAACCCAGGAGGCGGAGCTTGCAGTGAGCCGAGATAGTGCCACTGCACTCTGGCCTGGGCAAAAGAGCAAGACTCCGTCTCAAAAAAAAAAAAAAAAGTTTATCATTTTCTCCAAGCTTATATAATGCTCTTAGAAAAGCACTCAAGCTAGCACACACGCCTTGAAAGCATGATGCTAACAGAAAGAAGCCACTCACGAAAGACCACCTATTCCATTTCTATAAAACGTCCAGAACAGGCAAATCCAAAGAGACAGAAAATAGATTTGTGGTTGCCTGGGGTGGGAGAGTTAGAGGGAAATGAGAACGGTGTTTCTTTTAAGGGTGAAGCACACATGCTAAAATTGCGGTGATGGTTGCAGAACTCTGTGAATGTACTAAAAACCATTTAATTGTACACTTTAAATGTGTAAAATGTATGATGTGAATTATATCTCACTAAGGCTGTCTTTTTTATTGAAAAAGCACATGCACACACAAAAGAAAAAACTACACAAGTTTCACTAATCCATTGAGGTTTAAAATTTTCAACTAAGCCAGGTGCAGTGGCTCATGCTGGTAATACCAGCACTTTGGGAGGCCGACGCAGGTGGATCACTTGAGGTCGCGACGAGACCAGCCTGGCCAACATGGTGAAACCCCCCCTCTACTAAAAATACAAAAATTAGTTAGACGTTGTGGCACACGCCTGTAATGCCACTACTCAAGAGGCAGAGGCAAGATAATTTCTTGAACCCGAGAGGCAGAGTTTGCGGTGAGCCGAGATCGCGCGACTGCACTCCATCCTGGGCGACAGAGCAAGACTGTCTCAAAAAAAAAAAAAAAAAAAACTTTAACTAAAATACTAACAACTAATAAACCAGGACCAAGTAGTGTTTACTCTAGAAATACAAATATGGCCATATTTTAGACAATCTTTTTTTTGAGAGGGAGTTTCGCTCTTTGTTGCCCAGGCTGGAGTGCAATGGCACGATCTAGACTCACACAACTTCTGTGTCCCGGGTTCAAGTGATTCTCCTGCCTCAGCCTCCCAAGTAGCTGGGATTACAGGTACCTGCCACCACGACTGGCTAATTTTGTATTTTTAGTAGAGACGGGGTTTCTCCATGTTGGTCAGGCTGGTCTCAAACTCCCAACCTCACGTGATCCGCCCGCCTCAGCCTCCCAAAGTGCTGGGATTACAAGCGTTAGCCACCATGCCCGGCTAGACAATCGATTAATATAATTCAAAAGATTAATAAATCAAGAGAAAAATATATAAACACCTTAATAAATGCCAAAAAAGCAATGAAAACATCTAATAGGTGTCGCCAAGAAAAACTCAGAGTAAATTAGACAGAAAATGTCCCTAATCTGATGTCTATTTAAAACAAACAGCTAACATGAGTCATAATGGTGAAACACTCAAGGTATTTCATTAAGTCAGGAATGAGATAAAGATTTTTCTCACCATTAATACTCAACATTGCTCTGCAGACTGCAGTTAAGGTAAAAAAAAAAAAAGTTAAATATAATGATAGGAAATAAAGAGGCAAATTATACTTACTTACAAAAAAAAAAAATCACATAATGTGATTATCCACTGGGAAAAACAAAAACGAGAAAATCAAGCACTTTGGGAGGCCGAGGTGGGCGGATCACTTGATGTCAGGAGTTTGAGACCAGCCTGGCCAACACGGTGAAACCCCGTCTCTACTGAAAGTACAAAAATTAGCCGGGTGTGGTGGCACACACCCATAATCCCACTACTTGGGAGGCTAAGGCAGGAGAATTGCTTGAACCTGGGAGGTGGGGGGTGCAGTGAGCCAAGATCGCACCACTGCACTCCAGCCTGGGAGACAGAGCGAGACTCGGTTTCAAAAAAAAAAAAATCAAGAAAAATTGTTAGAACTTATAAAAGAGTTCAGAAAAAAATAGCCAGCTGTTATTTCTAATTAAAACTTTTCACTGCAGTAGAGCAAACACACAGAAAAGTATACAAGTTTCAGGAGTTCAGCTGTCAACTTTAACAAACTGAATCCATCCATTTAAACCATCACCCCAGTCAAGAAATAGAAGATAACCAGTGTCCTAGAAATCCCTTCTATGCACTCTCCCAGTCATTACCCCCACTGGCTACCTGACTTCCAATAAAAGCTAAATTTTTCTTGGCTTTACAATTTATTTATTTTTAAACAATTTATTAAGGTATGATTCATACACAAAAAGCTATACATAGTTAATGTATACAACTCGATGAGTTTGGAATTGAAATTTATATAAAAAAATCAAATAGTATGCATTCTTTTGTGCCTGGATTCTTTGATTCAACATTATGTTGTTTGTGAGATATACATACCTTTTGTTTTGAAGAAAAAATGACATTCATAGTCTCAGATAATTAGAAAAGATATTGCATTGATAAAACAAGTACTGAGTGTTATAGCAAAAGATCAATAGAGAACCAAAAAGAACCCTTGAAAATTAAAAATGTAAAAGCAGTAACAGAAAATTTAGAAGACAAAGTTAAGAAAATATCTCAGAAATACAGACAAAAGATAAAAGATGAAAAATCAGAGATTAAAGAAAAATAAAGAAACAGTCTACAAGGATGGTTCAACACCCGAACAAAAACAAAGACTTCCAAAAATAGAGACCACACACACACACACACACACATGAAGTAAGGATATCAACAATGCACACACATTTCAAATGGAAAGTTCTATTGAGTGCCAGTGCAATGAATAAAAAGAAATATACTCCAAACACAGCATCACCAAATTTCAGAGCACCTAGAATAAAAGAATTTCAAAAGAGAAAGAGACAAGTTACATTGAAAGAACTAGGAGTCAGAATGTCTCTGAACTCTCCAATAGCCATGTTGGAAGTAAGAAGACAATGGAATATTGTCTTCAAATTCTAAGGCAAGGTCATTCAAAGTGGAAGACAGAATCCAGACATTTTTACACATACAAGCACTAAAAATAGTTATTTGAAGATATGCACCAATAAAATGAGAGAATAAGCTAAAAAAGATAAAGGCATGAGATCCGGGACACAGAAGAGAAGTGAAAGGAATCCCAGGATCACTGACAGAGGGCAGCCAGTCCTGATGGAGGGGGCCATAGCACCCTGGGGAGTTTTCTTCATGAAAGTAAACCAGACAGAATACCTAAGGTTGCTGAGAGGACTGAGAGGGAATTCAGACAAGTGGCAGAAGGTATGTAGCTGAATTAGTTAACGGTATATAGAAAACAAATTAAGGAAACAAACAGAAAGGCAATGGTTAAATACAGGAAAAACAAAAAGCTGTGCAGGAAAGGGAAAAATAACCAAAGTATACCATGTGGATCAGTTGCAAATAGTTATAATAATATAAGTATTAATAAGTGGTGTAAGAGTGGGCACAATGGCTCACACCTGTAATCTCAGCACTTTGGGAGGCCAAGGCGGGTGGATCACTTGAGCCTGGGAGTTCAAGACCAGCCTGGGCAACATGGTGAAACCCTGTCTCTACTAAAAATACAAAAATTAGCCAGGCATGGTGGCACATGCCTGTAGTCCCAGCTACTTAGGAGGCTGAGGGGGGAGGATCACCTTAGCCCAGGGAAGTTGAGGCTGCAGTGAGCTGTAATCATCACTGCACTCCAGCCTGGGCAACAGAGTGAGATCCTGTCTCCAAAAAAATTAAAATTAAAAATAAGATAAATGATGTAAATTTACAACATAATGATAATGGAAGATGGAGGAAGGTGGTATAACAAAATATATTTGGTCTTCATCCCAGCTCCTGGCATAGACCTCCTAAAACACTTGCAACCTCCAGAGTGATGAGTGTCTTTGGTATGCTAATGAGGTGACTCTTGGCTGGGGAACTCCTAGATAGCTTTAGGATGGTGGCTATAAAGACCAAACCATGATTAGAAGGTTAAATTCAATGTCCATCTCCTCTCCCTCGAGGGGGAAGGTACACATTTCTTCCATACCATGTGGATCAGCTGCAAATAGTTACAATAATATAAGTATTAATAAGTGATGTAAGTAAGGGTGGGCACCGTGGCTCATGCCTGTAATCCCAGCACTTTGGGAGGCCAAGGCGGGTGGATCACTTGAGTCCAGGAGTTCAAGACCAGCCTGAGCAACATGGTAAAACCCTGTCTCTACTAAAGACACAAAAATTATGCCTTGGGGGATGGTATTATGCCTTGGAGGATGCCTCAGGAGAAGATACACATTTCTTCCATTCAGCTATTCCGGGGTTGCATCTTTTATTATGAACTGGTGTAGGTCAAGTATCCCCTAACCAAAACACTTGAGACCCATGTTGCAAATCTCAGATTTTTTTTTTTGGATTTTAGATTATTTGCATTATACTTACCAATTGAGCATTCTATGTCAGAAAATCCAAACTACTCCCCAATAAGCATTATCTTTTGAGCATTACATGGGCACTCAAAAAGTTGGATTTTGGAGCATTTTGAATTCCAGATTTTCCAATTTAGGATGCTCAACCTGTAACAGTAAGCAGTGTTTTTTTGAGCTCTGTGATTCATTCTAGCAAATCATCAAACCTGAAGGGTGGTGGTGGGAAACCCTAAATTTGTAGCCATGTTGGACAAAAATACGGATAGCCTGGAGACCTGATATTTATGACTAGTGCCTAAAGTGGGAGCAGTCTTTGGGACTGAGCCCTTAAACCTGTGGATTCGAATGCTTACTCTGGGTAATCAGTGTCATAATTGAATTGAATGGTAGGAAATCCAGTGTTGAGAATCAGAGAACTGAAGATTTGGATGGTGTGGTGGGAAAAGCCCTCAGCGAAGGAATGAGTAGTGTGTGAATTTGTGGGAGAGGTGGATGCGAGTGAGTGAATAAGAGTTAATACCTTGTCTCCCATAGTAGAATGTCAAGAAGTAATGCCCACATCTCAAAATGCATGATGTATGACTAAAGTGTACTCTTTAGAGATATAGAGGTAAACAAAAGGCATATTTAAAAGAACAGGGTTGGGCGCAGTGGTTCATGCCTGTAATCCCAGCACGCTGGGAGGCAGAGGCAGGCAGATCACTTGAGGTCAGGAGTTCCAGACCAGCCTGGCCAACGTGGTGAAACTCCATCTCTACTAAAAATACAAAAATTAGCTGGGCATGGTGGCATACGCCTGTAATCCCAACTACTCTGGAGGCCGAAGCAGGAGAATTGTTTGAACCTAGGAGGCGGAGGTTGCAGTGAGCCAAGATCATGCCATTGCCAGCCTGGGTGACTAGAGCAAAACTCCATCTCAAAATAAATAAATAAATAAATAAATAAATAGTTACCTCTAGAGAGTAGGTAGAGCCTTGTAGAATATATATTTGACTTTTAAACATGTACATACAAAATGTTTATACGTAAAATATAAATTTTACATTATTTGTGGGAGTAAAAAATAATGTGAAATATTAAAGCTACTCATGAAATATTAACAGTGGTTATGGTTATCGTTGGGTGTTATGATTATGAGTGATTATCTAATGATCTTTTGTATTTTTGATTTTTACAGTGAATATTAAATTTATAATGGATACAGTATAAATTTTATAATGAATACATAATAAAAAAAGTATTTTTACACTACAATTTTTAAAGTGATCGGTTTCCTAGGCTCTGGTCTTGTTCTTCTCTACTGGGCTGGAAGACAACATCTGGATTAGAAGCAGAGCAGAAAATCATTCTTATTTCTTCCCCTCTTGAATGGCTGTAGACAAATTATGGAGCTCTAATTTCATGGCTGCCAGCCTCTGCTCCTCCCTCCTCATATAATTTAAGATTTAAGCCTCTGCAATTTCAAGCTTCTTCAAGAAAATATTCTCGTTTCTCAGAAACGACTACAAGATTTAGGGGATTTTTTTCCCCCTAAATAAAGTTACTTTTAAGAAAATACTATAAGGCAGTGGCTCACACTTGTAATACCAGCAGTTTGGGAGGCCAATGTAGGCGGATCACTTAAGACTCTCTCCTCTCATCACAGCTAAAGCTGAGTGTGCAGAGGCATTAAGGAGCACTCCAGGGGAAAGCCCAGCTTCCCACCCAAGGTCCTGTGGGAAGCAAAGAAGGTCCAGGGAGCTGGGAGAGGTAAGAGGTGACATGTTTCTGGAAGCAGAAAGGGACAGTCTCCAGTCTCCAGTCTCTAGGAATTATAGGAATTTAATCGATTTCAGCAATCAGCCTGTTTTACAGCCTCCTACCTTGCAGCCCGTTTCTTCCCAAGCCCTGTGCAAAATGTGGTTACCTAGTTGTCTGGAACCAGCTCCTGACAGACCTCAGCAACTTAGAGATGAACCTGAATGAACCTTCCTCTGGACCATGTTAAAACCTCCACCCTGGCCGGGCGCGGTGGCTCACACCTGTAATCCCAGCACTTTGGGAGGCCAAGGCGGGTGAATCACCTGAGGTCAGGAGTTCGAGACCAGAATAGCCAACACGGTGAAACTCTATCTATACTAAAAAAAAAAAAAAAAAAATACAAAAATGAGCCGAGCGTGGTGGTGGGCACCTGTAATCCCAGCTGCTCGGGAGGCTGAGGCAGGAGAATCGCTTGAACCTGGGAGGTGGAGGTTGCAGTGAGCTGAGATTGTGCCACTGCACTCCAGCCTGAGCGACGGAGTGAGACTCTATCTCAAAAAAAAAAAAAAAAAAAAAAAAGGAAGAAAGAAAGAAAAAAAAATGGCTCCACCCTGGGAGGTGCTATAGCTCCATCACCATCCAATGCGACTGGGTGATGGCATGATGGCTCTCTGCATCTGCACCACTGAGACCCCTCCTCTACATGTGCTGATGCACCCTCTCCCCTCTCCATCCCCCCATAAAACCCTCCTGTCACTTTCCCTCCAGAGATACCACTTTGGAGAATATTCCCAGTGATCTCCTTACTTGTGATGAGTAAATAAAACACCTACTGATCAAAGCCTGAGTTCTCCTGGAGAGTCATTTGTTACTCCTCAGGCAAATGAACTCCAGTTTTTTTCTGGTAACATTTCGTTTGTTTGTTTGTTTGTTTTCCTTGAGACAGAGTCTCGCTGGCCCAGGCTAGAGTGCAGTGACACCATCTCGTCTCACTGCAGCCTCCACCTCCCGGATTCAAGTGATTCTCTTGCCTCAGCCTCCTGAGTAGCTGGGATTACAGGCACTGCCCAGACAATTTTTGTATTTTTAGTAAAGACAGAGTTTCACCATGTTGGCCAGGCTGGTCTGGAACTCCTAACCTCAAGTGATCTACCTGCCTCGGCCTCCCAAAGTGCTGGGATTACAGGCGTGAGCCACTGCACCTGGCCCTCGGTTAACATTTTGACCCAGAGAGGGAAAGATGTGTTGGATAGTGAGCTTGCTATGGAAGACACCCCTATTTTCCACGGCGGGTGTGTCATGAAGCTGCCTGCAGTTGTCTATATCTTCCTAAGCCCACCCTCATGAACCTGATGGTTCAGTGTGGCCACATGGCAGGAGGCCACATGCATTAGCCCCTCTGCTTGGTTCTCCTAGGAGGGAAGGGGGAAGTGGTGATGAAAGGCAGAAGAGCCGTTGATGGCTTTTCCCTGGGCAAGAATGAAGCCTGCAGCTGGGGCTGGGATGGGTAGGGGAATGTGGCCAAGGCTCAGGTGTTTGCAGCCAGCATGAGCCACAGGGAGCTGGGTCAGATGGGCCCTGAGCAAGCTGAGAGGTCAGATCCCAAGTTAGGCCCATGGCAGTTGTCTTCTGGGAATGCCAGCAGGGCAAGGAGTGGCCAGCCAGGCCAGGGACACCGCCCAGAGGGCAAGAGGATGTCTTAGTCCGTTTTGTGTTGCTATAAAGGAACACTTCAGGCCGGGCAGGGTGCCTCACACCTGTAATTCCAGCACTTTGGGAGGCCAAGGCGGGCAGATCACCTGAGGTCAGAAGTTCCAGACCAGCCCGGCCAACATGGTGAAACCCCGTCTCTACTGAAAATACAAAACAATCAGCTGGGGGTGGTGGCAGGCACCTGTAGTCCCAGCTACTTGGGAAGCTGAGGCAGGAGAATGACTTCAACGCAGGAGGTGGAGGTTGCAGTGAGCCAAGATCATGCCATTGCACTCCAGCCTGGGCAACAAGAGCGAAACTCCGTCTCCAAAAAAAAAAAAAAAAAAAAAGAAAAGGAACACCTTAGACTAGGTAATTTATGAAGAATAGAGGTTTATCTGGCTCATGGTTCTGCAGGCTGTACAAGAAGCATGGCACCAGTATCTGCTCCTGGTGAGGGCCTGAGGCAGCTTCCACTCATGGCAGAAGGTGGGGGATGGGGCAGGCATCACGTGGAGAAATAAGGGGAGCAGGAGAGAGAGAAGGAAAGTGCCACGCTCTTTTAAACAACTAGCTCTAACATGAACTAACAGAGCAAGCACTCACTTATTACCAGGAGGCGGGCACCAAGCCATTCATGAGGGGTCTGTCCCCATGACCCAAACACCTCCCTCCAGGCCCATCTCCAACACTGCGGATCAAATTTCAGCATGAGATTCGGAGGCGACAAATATCCTAACTCTACAGAGAAACAGTACGTGCCAAGACCATCATGCTTCCCCTTGATCACAAAATAAACCCTACCTCTCCCTACGTACCCAGAAGCCATCCTAGGGAAGGAATGGGGCAGGAGGCAAAGAACTGAGAAGTTGCAGAGACCCAGTATTCAACTAGAGTAAGTTGAATTTGAATTGGCGACAAAGCTGACCTCAAAAGTGAAGAGCTGTAACCTGCCCTGAGTCATTCTCAGAGCCTGTCCATGCAACTGAAACTTCAGAGTTGCTTATAGCATGGGAAGGGCTCACGCCACCAGCTGAAACCTCCTGCAGCCGCCACAGAAACCACAGTCGGAAATTCAGTGTTCATAAAAGACACTCAAGAAATATTTCTCTCCTCTTTCCTTTAAGTTGAAGTTCTTAAGAGCCTGGGAGTCCATTGAACTTCATGCACGGAAGTTAAACTCCAAAATAATGACTGGGGCATCCTACCAAGTGTATAAAGGGCCTCCCGTGCAGGCCAGCTCTCCCAGGTCTCACACACTGCCCGTTTTCAGAGGGCTTTGAAGGGGCCACTGCTTTATCAAGCGCGACTGGTAGTTATGTTATTCACAACAGTTAAGCAAGCTTGTTGCAACGTCTCTGCTGCTGTAAGGATGTACTACCAGAATGATTTAATGACACAGGAGCCTACACTTCTGGAAGAAAATGAAGTCAATTACCCCTGACTGCCTGCGTGCCTGGTAGCAGAAGCTATTTTTAGAGTCATGTTGGCAGCCAAAAAAGTAAAGACTATGACCCAACACTCCAAAAAGATATTGCAAAATACCAGCCCATATTTTCAGACTTTGGGAAAGTCTGCTTAAAAATTCTGCAGGCTGGTGGCTCACGCCTATAATCTCAGCACTTTGGGAGGCCGAGGCGGGCAGATCATGAGGTCAGGAGATCGAGACCATCCTGGCTAACACAGTGAAACCCCGTCTCTACTAAAAAAATACAAAAAAATTAGCCGGGCGTGGTGGCGGGCGCCTGTAGTCCCAGCTACTTGGGAGACTGAGGCAGGAGAATGGCGTGAACCCAGGGGGCGGAGCTTGCAGTGAGCTGAGATCAGGCCACTGCACTCCAGCCTGAGCGACAGAGTGAGATTCTGTCTCAAAAAAAATAAAACAAACACACAAACAAAAAAAAAAACTTCTGTAGGCTTGAATGGCTATTATGAAAAAGTTAAAAAAAAAAAAAACTTGCCGATGAGGTTGGGGAGAAATAGGAACACTTTTACACTGTTGGTGGGATTGTAAATCAGTTCAACCATTGTGGAAGACAGTGTGGCAATTCCTCCAGGATCTAGAACCAGAAATACCATCGGACCCAGCAATCCCATTACTGGGTATATAGCCAAAGGATTATAAATCATTCTACTATAAAGACACATGCACACATATGTTTACTGCAGCACTATTTACAATAGCAAAGACTTGGAACCAACCCAAATGCCCATCAATGATAAACTGGATAAAGAAAATGTGGCACATATACACCATGGAATACTATGCAGCCATTAAAAAGAATGAGTTCATGTCCTTTGCAGGGATGTGGATGTAGCTGGAAACCATCCTTCTCAGCAAACACAGGAACAGAAAACCAAACACTGCATGTTCTCACTCATAAGTGGGAGTTGAACAATGAGAACACATGGACACAGGGAGGGGAACATCACACACGGGGACGTGTCGGTGGGTGGGGGGCAAAGGGAGGGAGAGCATTAGGAAAAATACCTAATGCATGCGGGGCTTAAAACCTAGATGACCGGTTGATAGGTGCAGCAAACCACCGTGGCACATGTACACCTCTGTAACAAACCTGCACGTTCTGCACATGTATCCCAGAACTTAAAGTAAAATTTTAAAAAAAGAAAAAGAAAAAAAACCGTGGAGGGTCAACAGGATGAAAAATGGAAATGATATCTGGGTGGTTAACCACAAATGGTCATTTGTGTATGCTGGACTGCAGATAGTTCCTTGGTTGGAAGAGAAGGCTCTGCAGACTCTGATGCCGGTACTCATGATTGACTTCCCACTCTCAAATAAAATTTGGCACGGGAGGCCCAGGTGGGTGGATTACGAGGTCGAGAGATAGAGACCAGCCTGGCCAACATGATGAAACCCTGTCTCTACTAAAAATACAAAAATTAGCCAGGCGTGGTGGCGGGTGCCTGTAGTCCCAGCTACTTGTGAGGCTGAGGCAGGAGAATAGCTTGAACCTGCGAGGCGGAGGTTGCAGTGAGCTGAGATCGCGCCACTGCACTCCAGCCTGGCAAAAAAGCAAGAATCCATCTCAAAAACAAAACAAAACAAAAAAACAAAAAAAAAACTGATATGCTTTCTCTCCAACGCACAAGACACGAAATAGTCATATGCTCCTGTATTTCCATAAACGAGAGGAGAAATGGATGGCCTCAAACATAACACACCTTGCATGACTGGTAAGGCCTGATGAGAAGTTATTCACTGCCACGCCTCGGAGGATGAAAACTCCAGCAAGTGCTACCAGAGAGACTGGGTAAACAAAAAAGGCTGTTTGGGTTTGAGAACAAGTTATAATCTTAGTTATCTTTTCTAAAGGACCCCCTGAAAACAACTAAGAAATAATAACTCGTGGAGGACTAGATGGGCCAGGAGACAAGAAAAGTGTTCTGAACTGGCCAGGTGCGGTGGCTCACGCCTGTAATCCCAGTACTTTCAGAGGCCGAGGTGGGCAGATCACCTGAGGTCAGGAGTTCAAGACCAGCCTGACCAACATGGTGAAACCCCATCTCTACTAAAAATACAAAATTAGCCGGGCATGGTGGCACATGCCTGTAATCCCAGCTACTTGGGAGGCTGAGGCAGGAGAATTGCTTGAACCCAGGATTCGGAGGTCACAGTGAGCCGAGATCGTGCCATTGCACTCCAGCCTGGGTAACAGAGGGAAACTCCATCTCAAAAAGAAAGAAAGAGTTCTGAACTGTGCTGTAGAAAAAAACCATCAGAGGCCGTGGGGGAGCAATGAAGAAAGGTTATTTTCTGCCCTGAACTCAATTTGAGAGTCTTCTGCAGTTACTTTTCAGCCTTTCAGGATACAGTGGAAAAAGGAATAAAAATAAAGGGCAGAAGAAGAAAGACATGTAAGAGGGCCTGAAAGACGGATCACTCAAGGTCAGGAGTTCGAGACCAGTCTGGCCAACATGGTGAAAACCTGCCCCTACTAAAAATATGAAAAATTATCCAGGCGTGGTGGCGCATGCCTGTAGTCCCAGGTACTCGAGAGGCTGAGGCAGGAGAATTGCTTGAACCCACGAAGCGAGGTTGCAGTGAGCCAAGATTCTGCCACTGTATTCCAGCCTGGGTGACAGAGTGAAATTCTGTCTCAAAAAAAAAAAAAAAAAGAGAGCTTGGAAGATGAAACACTCTGGAACCATCTAGAAAGGGGGATTAAAGCTACCAAAATAAGGGCTGGAGCCTACCCCTTTCCACCCCTCACTATAGTCTACATCTAGCCCCAACAGAAGGAGAATATGAAGCCTATTACCCTCTCTCTCCACAGATCAGCTCCATGGAATTAATGGGATGACTGCTTCCCTATTTATGTCCAGCAATAACTCAGGAACTGAGCATTTAATTCAGAGGTAAAGTGTCTTCCATTTTTTAAAATCCTTAAATTTAAAATAAAATGTGCCTGCTCCTTGGCAGCCCGCAACACTGAACCTCTTTACAAGGGAGGAAAAAAGTCATTCTGACATTATTCAGATTAATCTACCTGCCGCTGGGAGCTGTCACAGTGCATGTCGGTTGATGGAGGCAGGCCTCTCTGCTTGTCATTGCAGAAAAAGTTTACGTTGCTAATGCTGCTCCAGCTCCAGGGCACTGCCTGGGAATTTTGCTTCCAAAGGAAAGCTATCTAGCAGCAATATCAGCGTGTCACGCAAAAAGAAATATTGATCTACCCAGGCTGGTGTAGAAGGTACCTAGGTGATGTCAAGAAATAACATGTATTTCACCCAAAAGCAAAGTGTTCACCATTCTGTAAGTGCACTCCCATTTCATAAGGAATAGCTTTCTGAAGAGAATGGCTTCAAGAATATGAGTCCCTTCTTTTCTGTGCAAATCCCTTGGCATTTAAAATGTCTCTCCTGGCCTGGCTGGGCGCACTGGTTCACTCCTGGCAGAGTAATCCCAGCACTTTGGGAGGCTGAGGTGGGAGGATCACTTGAGGCCAGGAGTTTGAGGCCAGCCTGGGCAACAAAGCAAGAGCCATCTCTACGAACAATTTTTAAATATTAGCCTCCCATGTAGCCGGGACCACAAGCATGGTGGATCCCTTGAGCCCGGGAGGTCAAGGCTACAGTGAGCTATGATCACACCACTGCACTCCAGCCTAGGCCACAAAGCAAGACTCTGTCTCCAGAAAAAAAAAAAAAAAAAAGTCTATCTTTTATTAGCATCCAGAGTCTGTTTCATGTATAGGACATAAATTAGTGATAATCCAATGATCAGGTTATTTGTTATAACTATTTGGTTGTTTGACCTAGACCAGATAAAAAGAAAAGGGTTATTATAATATTCCCAAAGTGAGGAGCAAGGCTGCCATTGTAGAATAGAAAATTGCTCTAATAATATTGATAACAAGAACAGCTGTTATTTCTAGAACACTTACTATGTGCCATGGACTGTTTTAAGCATTTTACATGTATTATCTTATTTAATCTTCACAACAACCCTATAAGACAGTACTATTATTATCCCCTTTACAGACGAAGCATTGAAGACATCTCATCCAATGCATCTGTGACGGTTAATACTGAGTGTCAACTTGATTAGACTGAAGGATGGAAAGTATTGATCCTGGGTGTGTCTTCGAAGGTGTTGCCAAAGGAGATTAACATTTGAGCCAGTGAGCTGGGAAAGGCAGACCCACCCTTCATCTGGGTGGACACCACCCAGCATGGCTAGAATATAAAGCAGGCAGAAAAACGTGAAATGACTAGACTAGCCTAGCCTCCCAGACTGCATCTTTCTCCCATGCTGGATGCTTCCTGCCCTCAAACACTGGACTGCAAAGTCTTCAGTTTTGGAAGTTGGACTGGCTTCCTTGCTCCTTGGCTTGCAGACAGCCTATTGTGGGACCTTGTCATCTTGTGAGTTAATACTTAATAAACCCATATATATTCATACATACATACATATATTATTAGTTCTGTCCCTCTAGAGAACCCTGACTAATATCACATAGTCCAAATCCACCATTTTAAAGGGAAGTAAACTGAGTATCAAAATTTGTGGTTCAAATCTGGCTTAGAAAACAGGTCTCTTGGCCAAGTGCAATGGCTCATGCCTGTAATCCCAGCACTCTGGGAGGCCAAGGCAGGAGGAATGCTTGAAACCAGGAGTTTGAGACCAGCCTGGAAAACACAGCAAGGCCCTACTTATACAAAAAATAAAAATAATTAGCCGGACATGGTGGCAAGCACCTGTAGTCCCAGCTACTTGGGCAACTAAGGTGGGAGGATCGCTTGAGCCTAGGAGTTCAAGGTTACAGTGAGCTATGATTGCGCCACTGCACTCCAGCCTGGGTGGCAGAGTGAGACCCTGTCTCGAAAAATTTAAAACAAACAAACAAAAACAACAACAAAAACTGAAACAGCCTCCAGAACCTGGGAGATGTTCTATCACATCATGCTGCTGACATTTGAAGTCACTGAAGAATCACTTGTCCTCAGCTGTGAAGTTACATATTCTTTGAGCCCTGTGGGAAGGTAGCAGTCAGCTGTGGATGGCCATGCAGAGCCGACCAACTAGGGAGTGATATCCCATGTCACCTTGTGAACTGTACCTACTTTCCCAGAAAGTGATAAAGTTGATGATGATGCCCCTTTAGGCGCCTGATCAACTGTGATGGTCCATAGGCATTCTTCCCAGCTGATTGTCTGAGCAAATAGCAAATGTTTTAAAGAAATATGGGGATTCAGTCAGGATGGTGGGAGAAATTATAAAATCACAGGAATAGAAAAAAGCAAATTGTCTTGGAAGGCTGGGGAGTTTTGCATAACTTCAAGTAGTTTGGCTGAAGGCAGCCGGATTCTCTTTTCAGGAGCCAGAGAGCTTAGGGTGCAGATACAAAGGGATGCAGAGTAGTTTATCTAAATAGCTTGTTTACTCATGTGGTCCTAAGACTAACCTTTGACTATCCAAGGGTGCATGATTGCTCTCTACTCAGGGGGTCGGCAATGGTAATTACCTTCTAGTGGTGTTTACTTGAGACTTTGTCATTTAATGTGTGCTGAATAAATGCCAAGAGGGCCAGTGAGTCCAGGATGTGGCTGCTGACTCTTTACACATCTTCCTTGGTGTCTGTGAGGAGCCCAGATGCTCAGGTGGACTGACAAACAGAATATCTGTGTCAGTGTATGTTATTCATCCATTCTTGGGTCAGGATCTGCAGGATGGACCCCCACAAAGAAATGGATATGCCTTCCATTAGACCATCTTACAGATGGTCAAACTCACATTCTGTGTCTCTAGGAGTTGGTTTCATTCAGAGTTTGCATTTGGGGTCTCGAAATTGTGGAAACATGGATACATTTATTTTTTTATTTTATTTTTTATTTTTTTTGAGTGCAATGGCGTGATCTCGGCTCACTGCAACCTCCACCTCCCATGTTCAAGTGATTATCCTGCCTCAGCTTCCTGAGTAGCTGGAATTACAGGTGTGCACCATCACACCCAGCTACTTTTTGTATTTTTAGTAGAGACACAGTTTCACCATGTTGGCCAGGCTGGTCTCGAATGCCTGACCTCAGTTGATCCACTTGCCTTAGCCTCCCAAAGGGCTGGGATTATAGGTGTGAGCCACTGCGCCCAGCCTGTTGGTTTTAATCTGCATCTTTTTATCATTAACAAATAATAACCATGATTGTACAGCTTTTCTGGGTTTCAAGAGTTCTCCTGGTGAATCATGAAACATGAGTCGGCTTTAAGACCCCAAACACATTCATTTACAGAACTATACCCTGCATTGGGTTATCTTGCATATACTCAGCCGGTGAAAATCTCTTCCGGCTGGCAAGGTCCAGCAAGTCACATCTTTTCCAGGAAAGAGAAAACAGCAGGTAAGAACACAGACTCTGGGCCTGACTAAATCCGAATCCCAGCTTCACCTCTTACCAGGTGTGTGACTTTGGGTAAGGTGCTTAACTCATGCTTCAGCAGCTCTGCCTATAAAAAGGATATAATAATATTCATCTTGGCCAGGCACGGTGGCTCCCACCTGTAATCCCAGTACTTTGGAAGGCTGAGGAGGGTGTATCACTTGAAGTTAGGAGTTTGAGACCAACCTGACCAACATGGCAAAACCCATCTCTGCTAAATGTACAAAAATTAACCAGGTGTGGTGGTGCATGCCTGTAGTCCCAGCTACTTGTGAGGCTGAGGCGGGAGAATCACTTGAACCCGGGAGGCAGAGGTTGCAGTGAGCTGAGATCGCACCACTGCACTCCAGCCTGGGTGACAGGGCAAGACTCTGTCTCAAAAAAAAAAGAGAAAAAAAAAATATTCATAGGGTGAGAATGAGGAGTGAATAGATTTGTATTGTGCTAAACACAAGAACTGTACCTGGCACATAGAACATTGCGGTGATAGTTATGGCTACGAGCTTTTCCATCCACTCCAACTGCAAAAATTCCCTCCCTCCCATGATTCCACATTTCCTTGCCCTGAAGTGCTATCACACACATTTGAAAGCCTGTGTCACCACCCATGAACTCCTTCAAGACAGGAAAATCATTTCATTTACCAATACTATCCCTGCTGGAAATGCTTACCCCAAAGCTGAGCACACAATTGGCCCCTAAAATATATTTGCTGATGCATAGGAAAGATACCTCTATTTTAAAGTCTGATTTCTTCACTTAAAGCTTTCCTCCTCTGTAAGCCAGTCATATTCCTCTAGGGAAGAAAAAATAACCTTCTCCCTTTGTACATATCTGTGCACAGAATTTGAGATCCCAGCAACTATATATCCAAGGCATCCCTTTCAACTAAAGGAGTCTAACAGGCTCTAACAGCATCCATACCTTATAATTTATTATCAAATTATATGTTGGATTAAGGATTGCTAAATTGTTAATCATTGCCTTTAATTAGTTATTCATGAGCAATGTCACTAATTATAGGACCACCTAACATACAGCAGGGAGGAACCACTGTCGCCTCACAGAAGATGCCTGACTCAGCTTCCAGCCGGTGCCCTGAAAGCAACATGCTGTAAAATGTCCCATCTGTGGCATTTTGGAACCTTCCGTCTCATGGTGAAAGTCCCAGGTATTTGCAGCTGGAGAGAACTGTACAGCAGTTCTCAAGCTACGAGCAAAAGTTCTCTGAAGGCAGCAGAACTAAGCCAGGTTTTCATGAACTTATGGTGCACCTAATCTAGGTGCGTTCAGGCTAAATAAATGGTATCCTTCATTCTTATCTTACACCTCACTCTTTTCCCCATATATACATAATGTCATGAATAACAAAATCTGAGTTCATTACAAAGCACAACTGAATTTATGGTAGTTTTTTTTTTGTCAAGAAATCCTGGTGGGGTCAGGTGCAGTGGCTCTTGCTCATAATCCCAGTGCTTTGGGAGAATAAGGGAAGAGGATTGCTTGAGGCCAGGAAATCAAGACCAGCCTGGGCAACATAGCAAGACCCCTGACTTTACAAACATTTTAAAAAAATTACAGCCAGGCACGGTGGCTCACGTATGTAATCCCAGCACTTTGGAAGGCCGAGGCGGGCAGATCACTTGAGGTCAGGAGTTTGAGACCAGTCTTGCCAACATGATAAAACCTTATCTCTACTAAAAGTACAACAATTAGCTGGGTGTGGTGGTGGGCACCGGTAATCCTGGCTACTTGGGAGGCTGCAGTAGGAGAATCGCTTGAACCCGGGAGGTGGAGTTTGCAATGAGCTGGGATGGTGCCATTGCACTCCAGCCTGGGAGACAGAGTGAGACTCTGTCTCAAGAAAAAATTTAAAAAGTTAGCTGTGCATGGTGGCACATGCCTGTGGTCCCAGCTCCTCTGGAGGCTGAGGCAGGAGTATCACTTGAGCCCAG